>NC_068362.1:79814246-79877325 GCF_020536995.1 Dreissena polymorpha | reverse complement strand
TACTTTCACTAAATGATATAAATACCGATGTATTATTTTTAAACAGCGCAACCGGGGAACTTTTATAAGCCTGGAATACACACTCGATTGTAAATTGGTCAAGATTTGTGTATATTTTGGTGCATGCCACAAACCCGCTAATCGGGGAAGGCGTTGGATTTCTAATATAATTGACAGTTTGGTATTTCATACACGTAGATTAGAGATTTCGCCTAAAAACCAAACGGGGGAATTCCCGCGGTTGGTAGGTGGTTTCCCCGGTTTGTTGTGTGTGTATTCCATACGATTTTTCCCCGGTTGGTAGTTTTTTAACCAAACACACACCCACACACACACACCACACACACAGCACACAGAATTAGGGGCACACACCCACACACACACACACACACACACCCAACCCACACACACACACAACACTACCACACACACACACCCAACACACACTACACACACACCCACACAGCATCACACACTACCAACATACACACATACATACATAACATAGCATAGCATACATACAATCATACATACATACATACATACATACATACATACATACATACATACACATACATACATATTGGGTCCTTTCAATGCCTATGTCAACAAATTGGCTGCCCAGTGTTTAGCTCACATAAGCACTTAAGTGCTCATGGTAATATTTAATTGACCTGTGTTCGTCGTGAAACCTTGTGAACACTAGAGACCGCATTTTTTGTCCGATCTTCATGAATCTTTGTCAGGGCATTTATTAAAATCATACCTCAACCGAGTTGTAAACTGGTCATGTGGGGTCGGAAACAAGGTAAAAAAATAAAGACCTTGTGAATACTCTAGAAGTCACTTTTACTTTGCCAAAATGTTTGTGTAAATGATATGTCGCTTCTTGAGTTCAAAAATGGTATTGGTCGGTTGAAAAACATGGCCGCCAGGGGGCGGGGCAGTTTTCCGGACATGGCTATAAAGTTACATTGTAAGTCACATTTTTCCCTATCATGAAACTTGGTCAGAGTATTGGTTTTATTGATTTCATGGACGAGTTCGAAAATGGTCAAGATCGGTGGGAAGTAAGGCTTGTAGGGGGTGGGGCAGTTTTCTCTATATGTATAGTTTGTTTGAAACTGGTTTTGGGCTGTCAAAAGACATGGCCACCGTGGGGTCATTTTTCATATATTTTTATGTACAAAAAGAAGCTTGTGAACACTCTTAAAGACAACTTTTTTTGCAAATCATTATGAAACTTAAAAAAAAAAATTTCCAGTTGTGTATATATATAATATATATATATAATATATATATAGATATATATAGAGAGAGAGAGAGAAGAGAGAGTCTTCTGAGAGAGAGAGCCTCCTCTCTCTCTCTCTCTCTCTCTCTCGCTCTCTCTCTCTCTCTCCTCTCTGCTCTCTCTCTCCTCTCCCTCTCTCTCTCTTGCTCTCTCTCTCTCTCTCTCCTCTCGCTCGTCTCTCCTCTCTCTCTCTCTCTCCTTCTCTCTCTCTCTCTCTCTCGCTCGCTCTCTCTCTCTCTCGCTCTCTCTCGGAGAGAGAGAGAGAGAGAGAGAGAGAGAGATTTGTTCCAAGTATTCTGTGAGTTATTCTATATTGGAACCACTGCACTTTTACGTCATTGGTTATTAAAATGGTAGCTAAAATATGCAATTCCATTCTTTTTCATTACCTCTGGCATTAAGTTAAGTACACTAATTTGCTTTTACTGATGGTTGTTCATTATTTTTATTTATAATGATGTATAGTCTTTTTGCTCCAGATTCTTTTTTCAGTAAAAGTTGTAATAAAGGGGGCAAAAAGGGTTTTATAATTTGTTGGGTAGGACAAGATACATTTTTTTCCAAAAACTCATCTATTGCTTTTTTACCCCTGCATAATGAATGGAATTTATGTTCAAATTATACATTCTTTTTATTTTATCTAAAGGAATAAAGGTTCCATTTTTAAATATATCCCCTATACAATGAATTCCAGCAATAAACCATGACTTAAAGAAAATACTTTTATTTCCTATTAATATGTTTGGATTGTAGAAAAGTGGATAATATAGAAACTCTTCTGTGTTTAAATCCAATTTATTACAATAAAGTGAGAAGCTTTTTAAAACAGCTACCCAAAAAGGATTTCAAATTCTATTAGCTGTATTTAAAGCGTAATGACAATTGCAATTAAAGAGTTTATACTTATCAAAATACATCTTTGTGATGTCTGTCCAATTTCCACTAAAGGATTGAAGTTTTTGTAGGCAGGTAAGTTTCAATGCTGGAATAAATGCATCCAAAATGATCATTTTTAAACCTCCGTCATTATGTTCTTTAACTAGTGTTGTGAACTTTATTTTACTATGCCCATCCCAAATAAAACTGAGAATAGAAGATTTTATTGAATTTAATATGGTAATGGTTGGGTTGGGCAATGATATGAACAGGTGATTGAATAATGACACAATAAGTGTTTTTATAATCACAATTTTGCTAATGTGTTAAAAAATCTTCTTTTCCGATTTCAGAATGTTTTCCATTTTAACAATTTTTTTTATCGTTATTTAATTGTTAATATTTTTGACAGGTCTACATGGAAATGTATTCCAAGCATTTTAAAGCTTTGTTGCATCCAATTTAGTTTCCATTTGGTTTTTATGGTATATGAACTAAATTTGTTCTTGCCAATCCATACAACATTTGTTTTATAAAAATTAACATTAATGCCTGAAATATATGCAAATTATGTATAACAGTGTGTCTCATTTAGGGATTGTTCGGTACCGTCTTATAAAATAGTAGTATCATCAGCAAACTGGGACAATTTATTTTCAGTTCCATGAATGGTTATACCGTTTATATTATTGTTATTTCTCAATGCAAGTGACAAAACTTCGGCACAGAGGATAAAAATGTATCATGAGAGGGGATCTCCTTGCCTGCAGCCCCTTTCAATAGGGAAAAAGTTAGATAAGTACCCACACTGAGAAACGGCTAATTTAGAATCTTTATATAAAACCTCAAACCAACGTTTTATGTCAGGACCGAAATTACAGGACAAAGGACCAGGCCAATGAATCGTACGCCTTTTCAAAATCAATTAGGAGAAGTAAGCCTGGGATCTCGTTTTCTTCAGTATAGCGCATAATGTCATAAATTAACCTAGTTTTTCCCCTATGTATCTCCCTTTAATATAACCCGTCTGGTCGTTATGAATTAACTTGTCAATAAATAATTTAAATCTGTAAGCTATTACTCCAGAGGCAATTTTATAAACAGTACTTAAAAGAGTATTTTTTTATATAAAGCCAAGATTGTTCACCCTTTGGGATACAGGTTATGATACCTTGAGTTTGTATTATAGATAAATGACCACACTTATAAGCTTCATTTAAGGATCTGACAATAAAGTACCTTTTTTTCCAAAACATTTTATAAAATTCTGCACTGAAGCCAGAACTGCCTGGGCTTTTATTATTTGACATCTTTTTTAAAACAATTGAAGCTTCCTCTAAAGTTATAATACCTTCGATTAAAATGGACTCACTCTGGTTTAATTTTGGGCAATTTATGTCTTTTACATAGTAAGTAAAGTCTTCACTACTGCAATCATTATTTTGTTTATATAGAGACTTATAATACGATGCTATTGAATTAAGATTACCGGTTTGGTCAGTTATTTCACTATCATCTTCATTTTTAGTTTCTATATTGATGTTGTTATTGCATTATTTTTTTCAAGGCTACAAAAATATCTAGATGGCTTTTCACCTTGTTAAGTCCACTGAAATTTAGATCTTAGCATGTATCCTTTTAAACGTGTGCTCTCAATATTTTTTATTTCAGTTTTCAAATTTTCAAGTTCTTCAGAGTTTCATCTAGGAAGTTTTCTTTCAACTCTTTAATTCTTGTTAATATTTTGATTTCTATAAGTTTTGTTTCTCTTTTTTTTATAAGACCCATATGAAATAGATTTGCCCCTTAATTCCATAAGCAGGGTTTCTAGTAAAATTTGATCACTTATCGTAAACTGTAATTCACTGTCGGAAATATCGTTTATATTTTGATAATTATAAATGGGTAGTGCGTATTGAAGTTTAATATCATCAATTTTTGTGTTGATTTCCTGTACATACATTATGTCTGACAGTAAAGAGTTATCGTGTATCAAAAGACCTGGTTTATGAGGAAAGTTACTAAAGGTTAAGTTTATAGTAATTATCGAGTGGTCCGATTGTAAACATGGTTCAATTCCATTGGTTTTAAAGTGTTGCAAGAAATCTGAAGAGATTAAAAATAGATCCAGCCTAGCCTGTTGTATCCGATTTTATATTTACCAGGTAACAATATTTGTATAAATAAAGTTAAAAAAATATATTATACATTTAGATGGGATAATAATATGATTTTTTTTTTTAATAAATTGTCAGTAACAAAGAGTTTCCTCTACATGGTCAAAAACGAAAAATTGAGAACGCTTCCCGCGAAATCAAAAAAGAAGCATTATCAAAAATGTACAATAGGAGAAATAATACTTGATATAATAATATAATTGAACAAGCATTTAAAAAAAGTAAATATGTTATAAAGGTAGATCATACCCTTTAATTCCTACTTATGTACTCTTCTTCAATGAAGAAGAATATCTTGGGGAGAAAAAGTGTTATTTTAATCTTTGTACCTTGGTTTCAGTTTTATTAAACTTGAAAGTGGATACTACAAGGTACATGTAAGGAAAAACTCACTAAGAATAATATATTGTAATTATTCATAAGTAATCATCAGGTGTAAGATGTTCTCAAAATTATTGAAAAACAGAAACTAAACTAACGAAGCTAGCTACAAGGCGATTAAGTCCAAACAAAGACCCGGAAAAACTGCAATAGAGTAAACGTATATGCTCTAAATGTTGAAAAAGTAATATATTCTACTTCTTGCATGTGTGTGTGTTTGCGCGCGCGCGCCTGCGTGCGTGTGTGTGCGCGCACGCGTGCGTGCATCTGTGCACGTGCGTTGGTGTGTGAGTGCGCATGCGTATGTGTAAAGTGTGTGTTTGTAAAATGTTTACAGCTTATGTGTTTCGAGTCGTTAGTTATCGATTTACACTGTAACCAAAAAAGGGGGCTGTGTCATATAACAATAACAACAACAAGAAAAACAACACCATGGCACCTGTCGACTTAACGAAGCTACAATACTACTCGGTCCATACTAATATGCATACATAAACAAACGACTATTGTTTTACAAATATAATATTGTACAATAGCATATTATGGGTAATTGTTTTATCACGCTATATTCCCCATTAGTATATATAGGCCTCTAAATATAAAAGTATATATTACTACTTCTTGCATGTGTGCGTGTGGATGGGTGTGTAAGTGTGTGTGTGCGCGCGCGCGCGCGCAAGCGTGTGTGTGTGTGTTCGTACATGCATGCGTACGTTGCGTGTGTGAACTTACACCGTATGAGATTGTGTCTTATAACAATAGACATAGATTAAGATCGATTATATAAGTATGATATGCTTAAAAAAAGTACGTATCTTTATCGAATTAGAGAGAGAAAAAAAAATACTTAAGTTAGGAAATTACAAACAATAAAAAACCAAGAGAACAACAGGATCAAAAAACACACAACACAGATATTAGGGTGGTCTAGTTTCAATGTCATGATTAAACTGGTTTGCACACGTATTACAAATACGTGAATATAAACTGTTAATGATATGGTATAGCAAAAAAAAAACACCGTCAGTTCTAACACGGAGAGCTCTATGTTACCGGCGTCGATTTGTGCTAGCTGAAACCCTGCTGGCGTAAGATAGTGAAGCTACAGCCTTCGGCCATGGTTTGCTGAGCCTTGTCTGAAAATGTTCGTAGTCGATTATCTCAGAGCGCTCTTTACCTCTGAAGCGTGCATACAGCTTCCCATCGAGCGACCACGCTCGCTCCACCGTCTCGGGGTCCTTCAGCCTAACGGACGATAGAACTTCAGCGTTCAATTTTGTCGGGTCGTCATTCAAGAAAATACCAGAACCTTTGAGTAGCTTTGCATTTCGCATTACATCCGATTTTGTTTGGCGCCGTATGAACCTGACGATGACCTGTCGGATCTTCTCTCGGTGATATTTCCCTATCCTATGCGCTATGTCTATATCCTCCTTTTCAACGCGCAGACCAAGCTTGGAACGTTAAAGGGACGACACCTTTTAAGTCAACGCTATTGAGGACTGAAAGTCTTCGTCTCCTTGTAGACCCGTAATTCGCAAATTGTTTCTACGGCTATACTGCTCGTGCTCATTTAAAATTTCTGCAGTACGCTTTTCTGAGTCATTCAGCTTTGTTTTCAGGTCTTGTAGCTCTTTGTCTTTGCTGGTTATTTGGCAATGTAACGATTCAATTTCCTTTGTCTGGTCGAATATGCTGCATTCAATGATTTCCAACATTTTGACGACTGAGCTCAAAAATTTATCTTTGACTTTATCGAACGTTTCCTTAATCATGGTACGAATAATGGAGGTGTCATCTTTCGTAAGGACTGTAGAAATCTTGGAACTAATCTCTTCGAGCCGCGATTCTATTGAGCGAATTGATAAACTTCCAAAGATTGTTGCTTGGGACTTTCCTGTTCATTTTTTTTCTTTTTCGAGTCTTTCTTGGACTTCTGCCCCTTAAAACTTTCGAATATAGACGAGTCTAATGAGCTATTGTCTGTTAACTCGCTCGCAGTAGATGAATGCTGGCGTTTGTTCATGATTTCACAACTTACACGGGATTAACGGGACAGCATTCACAATAAACCCTTAAACACTCTTGTTCACTTTAGCTACTGTCACGGTGAACTATTAACATGTTTATTGATGCGTCACGGAGGCGCCAGACAATGACAATGACAATCACAATCACAATGACCTTATGTGTGTATACACATATTATGTCAATATCCAGAGTCTTTCTCACACCCCGCCCGTCAATAGAAAAATACAAAAGCTTGAGGAAAGGCCCTCTCAAAGTCACAAACCTCGTTTTATTTTTTAACATGTCACATCCTGTTCAATAAACTTCACATCACTCACAAATGTTATTTGTGTGCCTCACACGCGTTTTTTTTAGTTTTTAGAATTACATTTTAAATTGATGCTCACTCAAAAACGGAAGCGAATTGTCTTCATTATAAAACTTAGTCAGAAAATTGGTATTATTATTTTTTTCAAACAAGTGCAAAATTGGTACTGATAGGTGGGGCAAAAATGGCCGCCATTATCACATAGTCGATAGAATGACAACCCAATTCATGGTTAAAACCTTCTTTATTATAGTGATCGTATAGTTCGCATTGTAAAATATCTATGAGCCGAGCACCTTCGTCCAGTCGTGACGGCTAACCAAACTCGACTCTATCTTATACAAAATCTTGAAGTATTTATACAAAACATTTGTCACTATCAACTTTCATTAATTGAGTTGATAAAGAACTAACTATACACTATTAAGGAAATCAGTCTTTATCAATACCCCATTAATTTATGAATATTGGTCTTTTCCAACATGTAGGAAATGTACACTTTAAACAAGCAAACGTATTTCAATAGGGTGTACTTAGTTATACCATGGGGTGGAGCAGTTTTCTATTTTCGTTTATAATGTAAACATGTAAAAACAAAGTTGCATTTTTATCCCAATCTTCATGAACTTTGGTCAAAGCGTATGTTTCCTTGATACTTTTGTATTGTAAAATGGTTCTTGTCAATCCGTATTAAAATCCAGGTCGGGTAATTTTCTATATATGCTTATATTAAATACTTTGGAAGATCTTAACCTCGACTTGAAGTCAGCTTTTGTCATATAAATGTTCTGAATTATTTGCACACGAGTTTAACTCGTCTTTAATTTCATCTTATTCCCTCAGGTGAGCGACCCAGTGGCTCTTAGCCCTCTTATTTGTGTTAATTGTTTTTGTTGTTTAAGGACATATCACTTTCTGAAATAGTCAGAAGTGGTTAGAGTAATGTCAAATAATAATTCCTCATATTAGCATTCTATATTAAGTTTGAAACAATAAGCAGAACTAAAATATAATATACTTCACTGATACTTGAACCAGTTCTAATAAAATCTTTCAAAAAGAGTAAATAATCACATGATTTCACCTTATTAAGCACTTTCTTCTTGTGCGTTGTAAGTCCTTATTTTATTTATTTTTTTTGTTCATAAATCCATTGACACCAGCTGGAACCTACACTTCTGTAGAAGATAATGTTAGAGTATGATTAAATATAACACACTAAAAATACTGAAAAACAAGATCATTTTTTGTAAGAAAGAAATGTAAACAACTTGAGTCTAAAAAAAGTTAGTATGGTTGACCAGGATTACAAATATAAATTTGATTGAAACTTTTGGAAACAGTGTAAAATATTATTTCAACAAACACATTGATATATCATTATCTTTATAGTATTAACATACGCTATAAAATAAAAGGGTTTTTATTAACATGTTTTCAATATTTATGTATCTTTCATTTTTAAATTATCATTTCTGGCCCACCATACTTTTTAAATCCCCCACTATTATAGTGGTGGGGACATATTGTTTTTGCGCTGTCTGTTGGTTTGTTTGTTTGCGTCAAACTTTAACATTTGCCATGACGTTTGCAATATTGAAGATAGCAACTTGATATTTGGCATGCATGTGTATCTTATGGAGCTGCACATTTTGAGCGGTGAAAGGTCAAGGTCATCCTTCAAGGTCAAAGGTCAAACATATAGCTTCAAAGCGGCGCAGAAGGGGACATAGTGTTCCTGACAAACACATTTTTGCTCAAGTGTACTATTTTTTTAATCTAGTTGTTTACATTTTTTTCTTGCACAAAAGTATCCCTTTTTCAGTGTTTCTTTTATTTAATAATACTCTAACATTATCTACTACAGAAGTGTAGGTTCCAGCTGGTGTCAACGGATTTATGAACAAAACAAGAAAATAAGGACTTCCAAAGCCCAAGAAGAAAATGGTTTTTAAGGTGAAAACATATTATCATATACTCTTTTAAAAAGATTTCATTAGAACTGGTTCATGTATCACTGAAGCATATGTTATTTTAATTGCGCACATTGTTCCAAACTTCATAATACAATGTTAATATAAGGAATTATTGTTTTACATTACCCCACTCACTTCTGACCATTTCAGAAAGTGATATGTCCTTAACTTTGTTTTCATTTGTCTTACTTTTTCTGAATAAATACTGAAGAACAGTTTAACACTCATTAGCTGTTATGTTGTTTTATAAATCATCTTTCTAAATTTGATATTTAGAATTATAGAGTTATAATTTAAATTATCAGCTTCTATGCGAAGATTTGAAGGTCAACTTAGTTAAATCTAAAAAAAGTTTTTATTGAATCGTATATTAATGCTTACCATTATGTATCTGCTTGATACTTCACTGCAGCTATTAAAGTGTTATCTTGAACGCGCTTTCCGGTTTTTTAAATGTAAGATGTCTAGTTATCTCTAGTTGTAAATGTGCATGTTTTGTGTGAGGAACTAATTTGCATAAAGCCGAATTAAATACCAAAACTAACCTACTAACATCGATGAAGCGAAGAAAAGAGCGTTTCAATTCTTATACATGCAATTACGATTATCGTTCTGCAGATGTTTTCAATGGTTTGGCTAAAATACAATATAATTTGGGATTTATTCGTGCATGAATTTAGTAGGCGCCCCTTTTACAATACGCAGTTTTGACTGTGTGCATGTCGCACATCGCATAATTAAACCAAGTTGTCCCACGCTCGATTTCCTCGTGCGCTTCTTGGAGGCAACTCGCTTCATTGAATATTAAAGGCAAGTGAAATGATATACTATAGCCAATCAGAATAATGTACACTAGTGAAACATAGGGCAATTGTAATTATGTAATAATAAACTGCAAGAAAAATAAAATGTTATTAAAGTCAACCGTTACTTTAATATTCGCCGTGCATTTTTGTCGTTTTACAATGATGACTGCACGTAAAATTGGCGGCTAAATGCATAATACGCTTTCAATGATCCAGTTGAGTATATATATATATATATATATATATATATACTATATATACTGGAGTTTCAGGAACAGAAAATCAAGTAAGAAAATACAAAATAAACATATCATATATTTGCGACAGTGTTAAATATTAAATATAAGATTTACAATAGTCGTTTTGTTGAATATATTGAAGTTTGAAATAAAATATTAATAAATCTTTTAAAAGAACCATATTTTAAAAGGAACATTCCACAATTTACGAGGATTTCATAACTAATACAGCGCCATGTTTTCAAACAATAAGTAACGTTTCATTCATTCTTATGCAATCTAACAATGAAATGAAGAACATTGTGAATCTGTTTTTTCCAAGTTTGCAATGTCTGTAAATGTGTACAACAATATGAGTGAATTTATTTTAGCAAACAAAATAACAACGTTTATCTACTTCAAGATCAATTCCAATAACAAGAGTATCAATTTGTGTTGTTTGTCGAAACATTGTAAATAAAACTCGAAACGAAACTTACTTGAACTAAACTAACATAACAATTAAATTTGCAAAATATAACCAATTTTTAAGCATATATTTGTGCATATGTAATTAGTAACCATCCAATATTTCAGTGAAGGCCAAGAACAAAGAAGTCGCACTTTCAATCGATTCAGGAACTGGCAGTTGCTCCCGCTGCATTTCACACACATGTTCTAGGACGGGTATGAAGTCATCTTTACACCCAAACTGCGGTTTCTTTACAAATTATCTCTCTTGAATACGATCAATGGTTTCCAATTCGCAAGGAAGCCGAAATGAAAAACCTCAGTGCCACTAAGACACAAATCTGCAATATAAAAAAAGTTGTGAGTCGTTAAACACACGTTTTACGTGTATTAGTTAAAGAGAAATATCTAAACGAATCAATCGAGATTAAAGCTCTCTAAATGCCCATAAAATCCAACGAACACATTAATATTTATTGTTTGCAAATGTTATTTTTACCTTTATACCAAGCATTCCTGATGTAAAAATGGACTGTCTGAGGCCTTGCGTGTTTCAAAAGAATATACCAGAAACTAAACATCTGTTCGACGCCGGAAGTCATGAACCAATGTTGCAATAATGTGATGATGTCAAAATTCTATGACGACATGATATGAAAAAGGTGTCATGGCTTAAAAATTAACTCATCGTGTCGACTAAAACTATGATGGCAAGTCATTTTCACAAGAGCATGACGTCAAAAATTATGTAGATTTGTCGACTTAGATCATATCGACCAAATATATTTTCGGGAAAAGCCGGAAACATTTACGTCGAGACTTCAACTTAATGTCGTTATGACGAGTAAAATTAAGGTGGGAAAAGCTACAAAACTATGTCGACATACCATGTTATTTCACAGTAAGTCGGTATAAATTATTCCGGCAGGACTACATTATTGGGGTGTACTATATACGTTTCCGTACGTTTCCGTAGATTTGGCTGAACAAAAACACACACAGTCATTAATGTTGGTGCAATGGAGATATTATGACAACATCGGGTCGACATCAAATCATTTTGAACATCCGATCTCGACCTTATTAAAACCTGATATCAATCCGTTCACAAAATTTGTAAATGTATACCGCCAATATAAACGTTAACCGGGCGAAATGCCGTCAGTCTGTCGATTTTGTACGTTGAGCGTTATCGTTTTCTAAAGTATTTCTCGTGCGACATAAAAAACCCCACAAATTCAACAGCATGAAACCATGTTTAATTTGGTTGCTTCTAGGTGTGTGGTTATGTGAGTACGTCCCTTTTATACGTTACTGCATTTTATTTGGTTTGTTGTGTTTTATAACGATTTGTAATCCTTCAATATCCGTTTCCCTAACCACGAATCATAAGCCCGCACCTGACATCGCTAATGTCCGCCATTGAGCTAGGATTAAACTAATACTAAGTGTTATGAATCTTGAAAACGTATATAATAGAACGTTAATATGATTACAAATGGGTTTGACAATGTAAGTCAATTGTGTTATCAGACGTGAGAGAGGCGTATTGGATCAACCAAAGAACACAGCTCTATCAAAAGTGTACACAATAAAAAATATAGGTATTAAAAATTGTGATTAAACAGGCTACAATTTCTATAAAGATTCTGAAATATCTTCCAGAGAAATGACTTTGATTTTTATATATTTGATGTATATGTTATTGATGCAACATTAAAGTATTTTTGGGGGTTAAGGTTTTTCTATGAAATAAAAAGTAGGAAAAAGACACCAAATGAAGTGTCCTTCATTTGTAAAATGACTAGATTTATATGTCGCCTGAGGTTTATGAGACAATGCTTTAATTGAATCACTCTCTGGGAAATAGTACATTATAATCATCATGAAATAATTTGTTTTTGCTTAACAAAAGGTAAATGAAACATATAATATTTTAAAAGCTCAAGTGAAGAGTGTAAACTTATGGGAAATCCATTTGTCTAGACTATTGATTTTATGTGTTTTTGTTGTCCTTTTTCCCCAGCAATATGCAGGTTCGAGTAAGTTAGTGTTGTGAACATGGGAACGATATTTTTTCTTCTATATTTGTTATAGTATATTTTCTTGGACAAACAATGGTCTCGAAGATGCGTAAGCTCGCTACAGATATCTTTGTTGCATCTACATAAATAAAGAGCACATTGTGATTAGTGCTTAGTTTACTATAAGAAAACACAACCAATAAAATAAACTCAGCGTTCTTTCACATCTTTTTCATAAATCAACTAGTGTCGATTATATAAACATATTGAATTATGTCAATGAGCTGGAGGAGTCTAAACTTTGCAGGTGCGCCTGACGTCACTCGTCAACACTTCTACAATCAGAAGGGATAATCACGTGACGATCAAGATGGCGATGTCCTTACCAAAACAGTTATTTTTTCGCCGTGTTATACCCTTTATTACTTTTGTTTAATTTGTAAATGCCGCTCACTGTCCAGCCATATCACTAAGAAAGTGATAAGCGTTTATTACGTATTAATATTCGCGTTATATTTCGATTTTACTGGCTACGAATTTTATTAGAGGGAGCTGTAATTGTGTGATCCCGCTAAGAAATTTCCTAGCGAATAAAGTCGAGATATAGAGCGAATACATGGAATGCATAACACGATAATATTATAATGTATGAAGTTTGAAATTATAATTGTTTTGTTTTACTAAATAAATTCGGTTAAATATCATGTACTAATTGTTGCAATTATTAAACTACGTCTAACATAATGTGCTCACTAAGTATACAGATTCGTACGAAAACATGTTTATTTCTTATTTATGTAAATTGATCTACTTCGAAATGATGTATG
The DNA here is from genome assembly GCF_020536995.1 of Dreissena polymorpha. Taxonomy (NCBI): domain Eukaryota; kingdom Metazoa; phylum Mollusca; class Bivalvia; order Myida; family Dreissenidae; genus Dreissena; species Dreissena polymorpha. Next base: position 79,863,940 of record NC_068362.1, on the reverse strand, counting down.
ATTTGTATCTACTTCAAACGCATGTTGTTATTGTATATTTATGTAAATGAAGATGAGCTTTACATGCTTTAGTCTGAAAAACCATTCTGTAATGGTGATGATTGCACCAAAATTTAGACATTTAGAGCATTAACATGTTTTTTATTGACATAGTAGGAAAACTGCCCCCCCCTCTGCCCTGGCCGCAATGTTTGCTATTTTAAGGGTCAGAGACATTTTTCAAACTCAGCCGAGATACAATTACCAAAATTGTTCTGAACAAGATTCGTGACAATTGCTTTCAAAATTTGATTTCGAAAGTGATAACAATCTTTCCATTTAGTTTTACATTGTGGCCTAGTTTTTAAGCTTATGTGACGCAATTTTAAACTCGGCACAAATGTCATTGGGTCAATCTTGACGAGCTGAAACTTATCACGGACAAATGGTGAATACATACTCAGATGAACTCAACATGACGGATATGTCCGAGTGTTACTAAGGTATCCGAAGCAAAAGCAACTGCGAATAAATTGGGATAGGACCGGCTTATTTAAAAAAAAACACAGACATGTATCATATAGCAAACCGTATAAATGGATTTCTCGTTTTTGTTTTCAAAGTCTCGCATTAATGGGAACGAACTTTAAAATATATGTACATAAAGATAAAATGAGATTTTTTGGTTTTAAGTATTAGGTCTATGGCTATTGAAACGTGCGTTTCATATCATTACATTATCCAACATAATAGATACACCGAGTTGGTCTTATTGGATACATCAATCACTCCAGTCGTGAGCCGCCAATCTGTTGTTAATTCACTTTGAGTCTTTGATGGTATGTTAGCTCAACTAATGTCATCATCAATTATGGGTTGTTCGTTGGACAAAGTCGTGTCAATAAACATCTGCTTTCAAAACATTGTACGTCGTAGCGATGCACCAAACAGAAAAGGTCAACTAGTTTAATGATGAATATAGGTAAGCTGACTGTTAAAAAAATATTATGATATAGGACACTAATTTTCGCGGAAGAAACACGAATCTGTGCCAACTCGTATCCAAGGAAAATGTTTTCTTGATAACGAGTGCGCGATCTTTAAATGTTTTCTTTGAGTAAATGTTCATGTGCGAAATGAAAAGACACAAATAACAATTCAGCGTTGTGTAAGCTGTGCTGTAGCTTGTGGTCATATTGACAGTCTCTGATGTCACCTAAGAGCTGCTGTTTTGTAGCTTACGGTCACGTAGACAGTGTCTGATGCTTCCTTAGAGTTGCTTTGCTGTAGCTTACTGTCACGTCGGCAGTCTCTAATTTTACCTAAGAGCTGCTGTGCTGTAGCGTATGGTAACGTCGACAGTCTCTGATGTTACCGAAGAGCTGCTGTGCTGTAGGATATGGTCACGTCGACAGTCTCTGATGTTACCTTAGAGCTGCTGTTCTGTAGCGTAGGATCACCCCGACAGTATCGCATGTTACCTTAGAGCTGCTTGCCATGGTTTTAGTCGAAGGGGCTGACTCTACCGCTGCACACTCTTGATCTTGTTGCTGTACTTTTTGTCCCAAAACAAACAACCCTCAGGGCCATTTTGAAAGATATATGTATGGTAGTAATACACATATAAATAGAGAAATAATAAAACCCTTCGACTGTTTATAATTAATTTTTTATTGGTATGCGAATGAAGGGGACTCAATTCCAGACAGAATAGTGTCTACAGCTGGGAACAGGCTTCAGCATTTCCATTTTGAAAAGAACGCCCATTCAGACGTTTTAAAGACACCATTGACCACACCTAATACAAGGTGCAGCTGATGGCGCTTTTTGTTGTTGTACTTCTGTTCCTCTCTGCACTTTATTTTAAATGATATCATAATAACAAGTTAAATACAGAAAAAACACACAACGCTTAATCGGTTCAGATATTCTTTTTCATGAAAAATACATTTATTCTAATAAATGTAAAATAGGCACGAATGTCGAGAAACTCAATAATGTAGGAGCGAATGTCTGGCATGTCAATAAATTGTAGGAGCGAATGTCATGGCTTTAGATGTATCTCTCGTACCGGTGTGGCTCCAATCTAGGTGTCGATTGGTATTCCTGACATAAGATACGGGTATGCAAGTAAGTGTTGTAGGTGTATCACAAACATACGTGACATGTATACATGTGGAAGCTGATCTATACCACTGTCATCAGTAACGTGTATACATGTAGGTTCTTATCAGTTCAACTGTCATCAGTTTCCTGTATAAATGTAGGTGCTTATCCGTATCACTGTCATCAGTTACGTTTTTACATGTAGGTGCTGATCATTATGAATGCAATCAGTCACGTGTATACGTATAGGTGCTGATCTGCATCTCTGTGATCAGTTACGTATATACATGTAGGTGCTGATCAGTTAGATTGTCAACAGTTACGTGTATACATGTAGGTGCTGATCTGTGTCACTGTCATCAGTTACATGTATACATGTAGGTGCTGATTTGTATCACTGTCATCAGTTACATGTATACATTTAGGTGCTGATTTGTATCACTGTCATCAGTTACCTGTATACATGTAGGTGCTGATCTGTATCACTGTCATCAGTCACATGTTTTAACGTCGGTGCTGTTTTGTATCACTGCTATCAGTTACGTGTATACATATAGGTTCTTATCAGTTTAACTGTCTTTAGTTACATGTATAAATGTAGGTGCATATCCGTATCACTGTCATACGTTACATGTATGCATGTAGGTGCTGATCATTATGAATGCAATCAGTCACGTGTATACGTGTTGGTGCTGATCTGTATCACTGTGATCAGTTACGTGTATTCATGTAGGTGCTGATCAGTTTGATTGTTAACAGTTACGTGCATACATATAGGTGCTGATCGGTATCACTGTCATCAGTTACGTGTATACATGTAGGTGCTGAAATGCATCACTTTAATCAATTAGATATATACATGTAGGTGCTGATCTGTGTCATTGTTATCAGATACGTGTATGCATGTAGGTGTTGATCGGTAGCACTTCTATCAGTTACGTGTATACATGTACGTGCTGATCTGTATCAATGTGATCAGTTACGTGTGTACATGTGGGTGTTGATCAGTTTGACTGTAAACACTCACGTGTAAACATTTTGGTGCTGATCGGTATCACTGTCTTCAGTAACGTGTATACATATAGGTGCTGATATGTATAACTGTCATCAGTTACGTGAACACATGTAATTGATGATCAGTATTACTGTCATCAGTTACGTGTAGACATATATGTGTGGATCATTATTTCTGTCATCAGTAACGTGTATACATGTACGTGCTGATCTGTATCAATGTGATCAGTTACGTGTGTACATGTGGGTGCTGATCAGTTTGACTGTTAACACTCACATGCATAAATATAGGTGCTGATCGGTATCACTGTCTCTAGTTACGTGTATACATGTAGGTGCTGATATGTATCACTGTCATCAGGTATGGTAATACATGTAAGTGCTGATCAGTATAACTGTCAACAGTTACGTGTATACATGTAGGTGCTGATAATAATCACTGCCATCATGCAGTTACGTATTTACCTTTAGGTATCGATGAGTATCTCCGTAATCAGTTACGTGTGTACATGTAGATGCTGATCTGTATCACTGTCATCGGTTACGTGTGTACATGTAGATGCTGATCTGTATCACTGTCATCGGTTACGTGTGTACATGTAGATGCTGATCAGTATAACTGTCAACAGTTACGTGTTTACATGTAGGTGCTGATAATAACCACTGCCATCATGCAGTTACGTATTTACCTTTAGGTATCGATGAGTATCTCCGTAATCAGTTACCTGTATACATGTAGATGCTGATCTGTATCACTGTCATCGGTTACGTGTATACATGTAGATGCTGATCTGTATCACTGTCATCGGTTACGTGTATACATGTAGATGCTGATCTGTATCACTGTCATCGGTTACGTGTATACATGTAGATGCTGATCTGTAGCACTGTCATCAGTTAAGGGTATACATGTAGATGCTGATCTGTATCACTGTCATCGGTTACGTGTATACATGTAGATGCTGATCTGTATCACTGTCATCGGTTACTTGTATACATGTAGATGCTGATCTGTAGCACTGTCATCAGTTAAGGGTATACATGTAGATGCTGATCTGTATCACTGTCATCAGTTACGTGTATACATGTAGATGCTGATCTGTATCACTGTCATCAGTTACGTGTATACATGTAGATGCTGATCTGTATCACTGTCATCGGTTACGTGTATACATGTAGATGCTGATCTGTATCACTGTCATCGGTTACGTGTATACATGTAGATGCTGATCTGTAGCACTGTCATCAGTTAAGGGTATACATGTAGATGCTGATCTGTATCACTGTCATCAGATATGTTTTGGTGATAATCATTATCTATGGTAACCAAATATTAGTAGATGTGATATTTTACATTATATCAAAAGCGCCTGTCCCATGCTAAATTATTAGTATAAACGTTTTAAGCGAGGATGTACGTAGTTGTACCAAACTGCGTTCCGTTTCACTCTGACACTGCAAGACACGTTGGTATAGTCTAAAAAGCTTTTGTGATGACATCAAAGTGAAGTAAAACACTGCAGTAAACATTCCCTGCGATTACTTGAGCACAGTCGATGAAGTTTTTCTTAACAGTTGATATTTCGATTTGTATCGTCTGGTTCGTTTTTATTCTCCCCCAAATTTTTTTGGGGGAGCATATAGTCGCCGCTTCGTCTGTCCGTGCGTGTGTCCGTGTGTCATTATCGTCCGTGCACAATTTTTGTCCGGGCTATTTCTCAGCAATTAATGACCCGAATTCAAATAAACTTAATGGGAAGCTTCACTACCAAGAGGAGATGTGCATATTATCAGCCGGTTCTGATTAGATGATTTTTCACAGAGTTATGACCCTTTGAAATTTTCCATTAACTTGTCCCCCCAACTACTAGACGTTTCCTTTTATCTCAATATATAGTGCAATATTGTGACAAAAAAAACCCTCTTTGGGGAGCATCACCAGTCACCGGTCTGCTTATGTTGAAAAAATAAATCAGTTACTGGGTGTATTTTATTGAATGATTATAATTTGTAAGCGATATTATATATATTGTTCGCGCTGTTATAAAAAATGTAAGCGCTGTTATATAAATTGTAAGCGCTTCTATAAATTGTAAGCGCTGTTATATAAATAGGAAGAACTGTTATATAAAATGTTAAGGCTGTTACATAAATTGTAAGCGCTTTTATATAAATGGTAAGCACTGTTTTATACATTGAAAGCATTTTTATATAAATTGTAAGCACTGTTTTACACATTTTAACCGCTGTTATATAAATTGTAGGCGCTGTTATATAAATGGTAAACACTGTTTTATAAATTGAAAGCACTGTTATATACAATTTAAGCGCTGTTATATAAATTGTAAGTGCTGTGATATAACTTGTAAGCACTTTTAAATAAATTGTAACAAAAGTGTTAATAATTTTAAGAGCTGTTATATAGATTGTAAGCACTATTATATAAATTGTAAGCACTGTTATATAAATTGTAAGCACTGTTGTTTAAATTGTAAGCGCTGTTATATAAATTGTAAGCATATTATATAAATTGTAAGCACTGTTATATACATCGTAAGCACTTTTATATAAATTGTAAGCAATGTTATATAAATTGTAAGCACTGTTATATACATTATAATCGCTGTTATATAAATTGTAAGCGCTGTGATATAAATTGTAAGCACTGTTATATAAATTGTAAGCACGGTTATATAAATTGAAAACACTGTAATATAATATATAATTATATATATTATATAACGTTGTTATGTAAATTGTACTCGCTGTTATATAAAGTGTAAGAATATTTTATAAGTTTGAAGCGCTATTATATAAATTGTAAGAATATGATATACATTGTAAGCGCTGTTTTATAAATTGTATGCACTGTTATATAAAATTGTAAGCACTGTTATATAGATTGTACGCACTGTTATATAAATTATACGAACTGTTATATAAATTATAAGCGCTGTTATATAAATTGTAAACACTGTTATATAAATTCTCATACAGTTATATAAATTGTTAGCACTTTTTTTACAAATTGTAAGAGCTGTTAAACAAGTTGTAATCGCGGTTATATAAATTGTTATCGCTGTTATATAAATAGTAATCGCTGTTATATAAATTGTAATTGCTGTTATATAAATTGTAAGCGCTGTTATATTAATTGTAATCGCTGTTATATAAATTGTAATCGCTGTTACTCGAGTTCACCACTCTCTGTCCCATAAGTGGCTTTCACGTCAGGGCACATTGTTGTCATCCGTTATGCTGCATAATAAAACAACTTGATTGATTCAAACTGGTTTTAATGTGTGTCGTTTTAACGCATACACGTGTTCTTATAACCACGCGTTTAATAGGTACGATCTATCTTGTAAAATCGATAAATTGAAAAATCATTGTAACGTTCAATGTCGACGTATTACTCGCAAGTCAAAGGTCAAACGACATCATATCCGGGTAATAAAGAACTCGATCGCTTATTACAAAGTAACTATTTTTTTTGTCAAGAGACCAAATAGATCTTGACCGCACTCTATTTTTACATGCATTTAAGAATCGGAACATAACTTGGCGTATGTGTTCCTCTTTATGAGACTGTGTATTGCGCGCAGAAAGTAAGCGTAAAGGTCATACTTTGGGGTAAAATCTCAAACAATATCTCGGCCGTGCTCTGTGAAAGGGAAGTTTACTGCATGTGCGTTAAGTGTCGTCCCAGATTCATGGACGCCACTTTCCTCAAGAATTTTGCTTAGAAAAGACTTTTTGGAAACGAAAAATATCATAAAAGAGGGAAATGTCTTCCCTGAATAGCCTGTGTGGACTGCACAGGCTAATCTGGGACGATACTTTACGCACATTCATTTAACCCCCTTTTCACAGAGCACGGCTCATATATTTTTTGTGGTAAAAGAGCTAGGCTTCTCTTAAGAATCTAATAACCACAAATAACGCATTAATTTAACCGTAATTTGCAAGGTGATAAAGAATGATATATTTTTCCGTATTACGCATTGATAACACAACAAAAACACTTGGCAATGAAGCTTCAGAGAAGATATATACACTCACAACACATTGGAAAACGTGACTATGTTTATGAGTTGTGACATAGTTGACATTTCAACTGCTTATTGATGATTTTAATTGCATGGAGAGAACATGTACACCTAGTTATATAAGCATTGAAGTTAAACATTTGCTTAACAAAATCTTAATGAAAATATTGAATTTGCTATCAACTTTTGAAACTTTGCCAAATAGGTGGAAATAAGAACATTTGCAATAATAATTTAATGTCTAGTTAAATTGGCAAATCTATATTTAAAGAGACATTTTGTACAGAATGGCAAAACGACAATAAAAAATCCAACACGCAAAATAATTCTTTTGACTTGAATATATAATATAGTATCGTTCATGAATAATCATTAAATCGACATCATATAATTCCTACAGGGTGTGTTAATACCGGTGCATGTGAAAATGTGTTTATGCGATCTTTTAAAATACGCTGTCTAGTTTAAAACCTCAATGACCCAGTGGTAGAGTATTCGATTTTGATGTCAGAAATCCCAGTTTCGAATCCCACCGAAGGCAACATATTTTATTAAACTTGTTTTTTTTCTAGTATGATTGTTTCACAAATATATTAGCTTTATGAGTAGATACATTGCATGGCAATTTTCAAAAGTATGTTAGTCTCTCTTAGTTGAGTAGGGTTTGTAATGTTAACCCATTTATGCCTAGCGTCCTGAAAAAAGGACATTGCAAACACATAATGCGGCGTCTCATCTGGGTCTGCGCTGTTTGCTTAAATGAATTTCTTTATGGAATATTCTAAATATAGAAATAAATATACTTGACACCCCTAATTTTGGAAATAAATTGATCCAATTTAGAAGGATGGGAGAGTCCACTGGGCATAAATGGGTTAATAATCCCATCACAAATGTTTGATTGCTTTAAACTTAAGTCCTTTTAAAAGTCAAATAAACATAAAGAACGTGATACAACTTTTGAGGCTAATACCAAATTATCGGAATGTTTCAATACTAAAGCTGTGAATAATTAGACACTTAATATAATATTGATTTAATTGAACCCCTTTTATGTTAACTTACTTGCTTTTTGACTCACCAAAGTTAGGACGAATCATAGCTTCAGTGTTCAGCCTTTTGTTGTTGTTTGTTAGTTAATTCTTTTTTTTCGTTGTGGTGGAAATTGGAGTACCCGGATACAACCCTGCCGGTCCGGTATGGTGACCACCAACCAAACTTACGTGCCTTGAACCAAGGTCGCCTATGTGAAAAGCGCCTGTTCCAACCAATGCACCAAACGGACATCAAACATTGAAACAACAACAACAAATATACAACATACAAATTCCACAAGATAAATTTTATTAAAAGGAATGCAACAAAGATCACAATATCTGACTTTTGATTTGTATGTTGAAAGAAAATCCGGTTTTGGTTGGTCAAAAGCTCATCAATGTGTTATTTCATTACTTTTGTTATACATATATCGCCAGTCACTAACCAGTACAAGTCAAGTATGGTTTGTCCCAAACTAAATGTTGTAGTGACGATGGATAGTTTGAATTGCCAATAAATACTTATGGCAATTTGTCATTTCAGTTTTGGCAAATTCAATTACTTTTTATTGTATCAATCGGGCGACAACAAACTTCACCACGAGGCGGACAAAGTCATTATTTGCGTGATGAATCGCGTCATTAAGTGCTCGCCCATCGTGACTGTGCCTATAAATAGTGACAAACCTCATATATACCGAATACGCGTTGGTCTTAACTGAGAGGGCTCGAAGTAAAACCAGGTAAGACTTTTGAAGTCAGTTGGTACATTTTTATTTACAAATAATGAGCCAATTTGCGATGATATGCAGTCAGCACATAGAATAATTACTTGTTCGAAGCAAACTGAAGATACATACTTTATTAGTGTATATGTCATGGGATGAATAAATACAATTTTATATTTTAAAAGTTATATATTTTAAATCTTCTAAGTACTAAGCCCCTATCTTTTAGTATGCATAGTCAAGTCGTTTTAGTATTGTAGTAGTAGTATTGGTAGTATTTAACGACGATTGTTATAGTTCATGATAACACCGTTTATGCGCACGAGCACGTGATTGCGCCACTTTTCAAACACGAAAGCGGCAGTCAGATGGCTAGACGCCATTTCTATGTGCTCACCATTTAGCAGCTATATATACATATATCTGCAGGTATTTCATGTTACTATTGTGATTATTATGGTTATTCTTTTTTTATAATTGTTATTGTTGTTTCTATTTTTATTATTGTTATGATAATAATAATAATATTAATAATAATAATAATAATAATAATAATAATAATAATAATAATAATAATAATAATAATAATAATAATAATAATAATAATAATAATAATAATAATAATATTATTATTACTATTTGTAATAATAATATTAATTCTAATAATTATATTAATAATAATAATTATTATATTGAAATAATAATGTACTGGTCAATATTTCGCTGCGTATGCATTGTTTGTATTGTTGATATTGAAATGAATTATCTTCTATTCCTTAAAATAATCAATTTACAATGTATCTTCATTTTATAATACAATTGTTGCAGATTAATTTCGTATTTGTTGTCTGAACGGGGAAATCACACACACAAACATCAACAATTGTTGGTATTTATTCTCCACCAACGGGGTGAACAAATTGTGCGGCCAGTAAGGGATTCAAACACCTCGCGAGTGCTATCCTGACTGAGCTAACCGGGCCGCCACACAACCTCTCCCCTAACTTGTTCAGTTCAGACCGTGACATACATCCCACTTGAATATGTATCCGTCCTTAAATACATGCATTCTGTGTGATATATAATTAACCATGTGCTTCCAAAGGAGTATACCCAGGTAACGTCACGGCGCAAATGTAACAGGGTGAGAAAATTGAGCGGCCAGTACGGGACTCGAACCCGGGACACCACGCTAACATGGCGAGTGCTATCCCGCCGACTGAGCTAACAGGGCCGCCCACAACCTCTCCCCTAACGTGACCATGTTCAGACCGTGACATATAACACATTTAAAGATTATAAATCAAACGGCTCATACAACAAATGATACGACAAATCCAGGTGCTTCGTGTTATTGTTTCTTAAACTCATGTAAAATATATATTTATGTAAACATGTTATTTTCAGAGAAGCCGATAATTTACAACGCGAAATACAATGGCTAACGAGAAAGTAGCGTTGCTGTTGATAGGCGCCTTGCTGTTCGCGGCTATTGGCGGCCTTGACGCCCAGAGACGTGGAGGCAGACACTGGGGTGGAGGCGGAGGCGGCTGGGGGAGAGGCGGCTTTGGGGGAGGCGGCCTTTTGGGAGGCTTGGTTCTGGGATCCCTGCTTGGAGGAGGTTTAGGAGGATACGGATACGGATACGGTAATCAGTTAAACATTGACTTTCAGCTGTAAACTTTATACTAAGAATTCAGACGTTGTAAGCAGAATGATACAGAACAGTTTTCAATGTATTTTGTATGTGTGTTTTGTATGTTTGTTTCTGTCACTTTTATATTTTTATGAAGGTCGTGTTTTCAAAATTATATAAATTTATACATTCGATTATTAAAATTGGTTAAATTTAAAGATTGACAACTTTATAGTAATAAAACCAGTTTCTATGCATTATAGATAACATTGACGAAAGTTTTTCTCAGTGTCATAAACCTTTTAATGTTTTTATAATACATGTAATTAATATTTAGGTTTCCGTCCACCATTTTTCGGAGGGGGATTTGGGTATCCTCCTTACGGTTACGGTTTTGGTTACCCTTTTGGAGGAGGTTTCTGGTAGAGGCCAAGAGCTCGTGTGCTTCATTGTCAGTGATATTTATGCATGTAATAAATAAATAAAATACCGTAAAAATATTTTTGCTAATGAATAAAACAGCAACAATGCCCTTCAAAAGGAAGAACAATCTATACAGAATACAACATGAAAGACAGTTGATGTCACGTGATCAAGTGGTGACGATGGGATCATAAGATTTTATTAAATTCTTCGTGATTTTGTCCAGGCATTGAACAGGATAACGAACCTTTTCACGATTATGTGTGTCCATGCTTTTTGTTAACACGTTTTTTTTCTTATAAAACAAAACAAACGTATCTATATGGCACCAAATTAAGCGGACAAGAGGCCAATAAATATATGCCAAGTTAAAAAGTTGCAGGGCTATGTCAATCGTCGAAAAAAGCAAATCTTCAGCATTGTGCTATTTAGACATTTTCTCGTTCCGAATAATTATAAACTTGTATTACACACATCGCGTTTAAAATACAGTTTAGCTTTTACATACATATGATAGACAATTGATGTCACGTGATCAAGTGGTGACGATGGGATCATAAGATTTTATTAAATTCTTCGTGATTTTGTCCAGGCATTGAACAGGATAACGAACCTTTTCACGATTATGTGTTTCCATGCTTTTTGTTTGTTTTTGCAGGGCTATGTCAATCTTCGAAAAAAGCAAATCTTCAGCATTGTGTTATTTAGACATTTTCTCGTTTCGAATAATTATAAACGTGTATTACACACACATCGTTTAAAATACAGTTAAGCTTTTACATAATGTATGGTTCTGTCGTAATGTGTTCAATATCTGGGTTCGATTCTCGGTAAATTATTTCGATTTGTTAACTTCACGTGATTATTATTTTACATTATTATAATAACCAATAATGCAGCTCTGTTAGTAAGTACATATAAAAACAAGGTTGAAAATACAAAAACAAGCTTTGAATTGATGTTCATTGTGTATATACTTAGGAAACAAGCTTAATATTTGGAATTCGGTACCTCATCTGGCAAAAGGACAGCCTGTAGTTGACTTCCAAGTCCGAAGGTCATATGTGAACCCGTTTAACTCTTATTTATACGAAACTTTGTTTTCAAACTGTTAAATCGTTTCGTCAACTAATAAAACAAAATAAACGTGGCTACATTGCGACCAATAATTGTAAGCGCTGTTACTCGTGAGTTCATCTCTCTGTTCCATGAGCGGACTTCACGTCAGGGCACGTTACTGTCGTCCGATTTACTGCGTAATTAAACAACTTGATTGATTCAACCTTTTTTTTTATGTATTTCGTTGTGAAGTAAACGCATACACGTGTCCTTATGACCACACTTTCAATAGGTACGATCTTGGAATGAAGAAACATGGTTGCGTTTAATGTCGATGTAATACTCACAAGTCAAAAGTCAAACTACAACATATCCGGCTGATAAAGAACTCGATCGCTTATTATAAAGTGATTTTTTTCTGTCAAAAGACGATAGATCTTGACTCTATTTTTCCATGCATTTAAGAATCGGAACATCACTTGGCGCATGTGGTCCTCTGAATGAGACTGTGTATTGCGCGCAGTATTCATTAAAGTAAGCGTAAATGTCATACTTTGTTGTAAAATCTCAAACTATATATGGGCCGTGCTCTGTGAAAAGGGGGTTTAATGCATGTTCGTAAAGTGTCATCCCAGATAAGCCTGTGCAGTCCGCACAGGCTAATCAGGGACGACACTTTCCGCAAAACTAGATTTTGGCTTAGAAGATACTTTCTTGAAACGAAAAATATCATTAAAGCGGAAAGTGTCGTCCCTGATTAGCCTGTGCGGACTGCACAGGCTGATCTGGGACGATACTTTACGCACATTCATTTAACCCCCTTTTCACAGAGCACGGCTCATATATTTTTGTGGTAAAAAGCTAGGCTTCTCTTAAGAATAAAATAACTATAAAATACGCATTAATTCAACCGTAATTTGCAAGGTGATGAAGTGTGATATATTTGTCCGTATTACGCCTTTGAAAAACAACAACATCATTTGTCAATGAAGCTTCAGAAAAGATATATACACTCACAACACATTGGATGACGTCACTATTTTTAATGAATTGTGACATATTGGACATTTCTATAGTTTATTGATGATTTTAATTGTATGAAGAGAAAATTTACGCCTAGTTATATAAGCACTGAAATGGAACATTTGCTTAATAAAATCTTAATAAAAATATTGGATCTGCATTAAAGTTTTATAACCTCGCCAAATATGTGGAAATAAGAACATTTGCACGAATAATAAACTGGCTAGTTTAATTGGTAAATCTATATTTAAAGAGAAATTGTGTACAAAATGGCAGAACGGTAATGAAAAAAATAATCCAGCAAGCAAAATAATTCTCCTGGCTTGAATGTATAATATAGTATCGGTCCTGAATATTCATTAAATTGACATCATACAATGACTACAGTGTGTTAATCTGTTTACCGGCGTATATGAAAATGTATTTCTGAGATCATTTTAAAATACGCTCTCTAGTTTAATCCCTCAATGACCCAGTTGTCGAGTATTAACCCATTTATGCCTAGTGGACTTTCCCATCCTTCTAAATTGGATCAAGTTATTTCCAAAATTGGGGATGTCTGGTATATTTATTTCTATTTTTAGAATATTTCTTACAGAAATTCCTTCAAGCAAACAGCGCAGACCCAGATGAGACGCCGCATCATGCGGCGACTCATCTGGGTATACGCTGTTTGCAATGTCCTTTTTTCAGGACGCTAGGCATAAATGGGTTAAGACGCGTAGGTTTATGCGTTTTACTGTTCACATTGTTATTATTTTACGTTATGCGAGTTTGCGAATTTGACTTTTTGAGTGACGTTTATAATTGGTCAAGTTTGATATTTTGTTGTTTTTCAATTTCAATTAAATTTTCAGGAATTATCAGATATGTGTTGAATAATTCTTGGTCCAAATTTCAACACAACCTGTTAAAAAATAAGGGAGCTATATTGATATGATTAAGTGATGCGTTAGAAAAGTCTCCAAGTGTACATCTCAAGGCAATGTTCAAAATACGAAAGTCTGTGAAGAAGTCTTTCTTAGTTGCGTATGGTTTGTAATATAAATAATCCCATCACAAATGCGTGTTGGCTTAAAACGTAAGTCCTTTTAAAAGTTAAATAAGAATAAATAACGTGAAACAACTTTTAAGGCTGATACCAAATTATCTGAATGTTTCAATGTAACAGCTGTGTATGATTAGACACTTAAATACAATATTAATATAATGTAACCTTTTATATACTTTTTTGTGTAAAAATGGTCTAAAAATATATTTGTTTTTCATTGTTCTATGGTGATAATGATGATGATTATGTTTATAATTATGCTATAAAAATCAGGCATATACCTTTCTTGACATTCATATTTTTAACTCTTGTATGTGTGAAAACTGATATGATGTTCTTCACAGGTGGTTGACAAATATGATTTGAAAAAAATATTGTCGAAACCTTATAACTTACATTCAAAGAGTGTCTTATTGCAATGTGGAAATTTTATAACCCGTTTTGCAATAAACCCGTTTTGCAATAAAATCATCACTCTTGTTTTAATTAATTCAAATGGATTGGCAGAGTTAAAAGGGAGTTTTAAGTGTTATATTTTCTCTCTGATAGTCCTTTCTTGTTTGATTTAATTATTTTTAATTTGTTTAGCAGTCACATAAACAACCAAGCTATGTAATATGGAATTTTTACACCCATTATTGCTGCTTCTTCCTGTATTTGCGCGATGATTATCTGAGATATTAACTCTATGATTCTACATTCTCAAATCTTTTCTATAAAGAAGGAATGTAGTTGACAATTGTTAATAGTTTTATTTGACCGTTCGTCAAAAAGTTGTAATTCTGTTACTCTTGTATCTTCAATGCAATTGAGTAATTAAATAGTAATTAAATTGAATGCGTTTTAATTCCCTTTTATTATTGTTTAATTTGAGTTACAATGCTATGACGTTAAATTTTATTTACACTTGAATGTATTATGAATATTGCTGGGCCAAGTGTGAGGTTGAGCGCTCTATAACCAGGTTTAAACCCCCAATGCTTTGCATTGACCGTTCCAAGGCGGTGACCCTAGCTTTATTCATATTTTGTGTTTATATTGGTTTGTATTGTGCTGTATTGTGCTGTTTTGTACTGTTTGGGCAATCGGTCACTTGCCTTAAATAAAGGACCAACTAATTGTTTTTAATGAAAATTCAATACTGCTCCAGCAGCTGGAGTTTCACTTCTTTATATTGTATTTAAATAAAATTGTTATAAAAAATTGACAAAACTGTGAATTTAGACTTAAAATGCATGGACTGTGATGTATTTCGAGATTTAATAGAGTAAAACAACACAGAATGTGTATCGAAAGTGATTTCAAACAATTTAGTACTAAAGTTAAGATAACGCAAAATGCAATAATTTATGGCAAAACGTGTTGAAATGTTATATTGCAATGTGAGTTTTGTGTAACAACCCGTTTCGCAAAAAAATCATCTCATATATACTAATTGCTTCATATTGATTTGAAACGGTATAAAGGAAGTTTTAAATGTCGTCTCTAACGTAAATATGATACAACAAGGCTGAATGTTTATATGAAGGGATGTTCACCAATTACGGAATAAGTGAAGAATACCCAGAAGTGCATAATTTTTATTGCAAAGCGGGTTGTTATGAAAAGTTCAAATTGCAATAAGACTCTCCAACCCGTTTTGCAATACAATTATTGCAAATCGGGTTTATTGCAAAAAGGGTTGTTATAAAAATATCAAATTGCAATAAGAAACTCATACCCGTTTTGCAATAAAATTATTGCAAATTAATGTGCGATGATTTTATTGCCAAACGGGTTTATTGCAAGGCGGGTTGTTGTAAAATTTTCACATTGCAATAAGACGCTCCAATCCGTTTCGCAAGAAGACACTCCAACCCGTTTTGCAATAAATTTATTTCAAAACGGGTCTATTGGAAAACGGGCTGTTGTAAACAATCAAATTGCAATAAGACACTCCAACTCGTTTTGCAATAAATTTATTGCAAAACGGGTTTATTGCAAAACGGGTTGTTATATGGCTATAAAATAATACAACCGTGTTTATTTCGTAGTTAAAGTTCCTCCGCACCTGAGGCTGCATATCGAGAGACACAGAGTCCCAGCACTCATACCTTACTTGCTATTTGACCCACCAAAGTTAGGACAAATCATAGCTGCAATGTTCAGCCATTTGATTTTGTTAATAAATTTAAGATCTTTTGTTTTGTTGTGGTGGGAAGTTGGGGCACTTGGAGACAATCCCGCAAGTCCGGTATGGTGACCACCAACCAAACTCACGTTCCTTCGGGAACGGCAATTGAACCCGGGTCGCCTATGTGAGAGGCGCGTGTTCCAACCACTGCGCCAACAGGACAGCAAACAACAACAAATATTCAACATACGAATTCCACCAGATAAATTCTATAAAAAGGAATGCAACAAAGCTAAAGTAACTGACATTAAATTTATATTAGGAAAGAAAATTCGGGTTTGGTTGGTTAAAAGTCCATCAATGTGTTGTTTTATTACTTTTGTTTTACAGTTATCGCCAGTCACTAACCATTACAAGTCAAGTATGGTTTGTCCCAAACTAAATATTGTAGAGACGATGGATAGTTTGACTTGACAATAAATACTTAAAGCAATGTGTCATTTCAGGTTTGATCAATAACTTGTTATTGATTGTATCAATCGGGCGACAAAACCTTCACCACGAGGCGTTCGAAGTCATTACTTGCGTGATGGATCGCGTCGTTTAGTGCTCGCCTATCGTGACCGTGCCTATAAATAGTGACACACCTCCTATATACCGAACAAACGCGTTGGACTTAACTTAGAGGACTCGGAGTAAAACCAGGTAAGACTTTTGAAGTCAGTTGGTACATTTTTATTTATAAACAATATGTCAATAAACGATAACTTATGCAGTCAGTACATACAACAATTACTTGTTCGAAGCAAACTGAAGATACCAACACATACTTTACTAGTGTATATATGTCATAGGATAAATAAACACAATTTTATATTTTAAAAGTTATATATTTTAAATCTTCTAAGTACTAAGCCCCTAACTTTTAGTATGCACAGTCAAGTCGTTTTAGTATTGTAGTAGTAGTATTGGTAGTGTTTAACGACCATTGTTATAGTTCTTGATAACACCGTTTATGCCCACGAGCACGTGATTGCGAAACTTTTCAAACACGAAAGCGGCAGTCAGATGGCTAGACGCCATTTCTATGTGCTCACCATTTAGCAGCTATATATACATATATCTGCAGGTATTTCATGTAACTATTATTATTATTATAATTATAATTATTTTCATTTTTTTTGTTGTTACTAGTATTATTATTGTTATGATGATGATGATGATGATAATAATAAATAAAATATAATAATAATAATAATAATAATAATAATAATAATAATGATAATAATAAAAATAATAATAATAATAATAATAATAATAATAATTATAATTATAATAATAATTATAATTATAATAATAATTATAATTATAATAATAATAATAATAATAATAATAATAATAATAATAATTATAATAATAAATATTATTATTATTATATTGAAATAATACTGTGCTGCTCATTATTTCGCTGCTGTTGCATTGTTTGTATTGTTATATGTTGATATAAACCGGGAACCTGGGACCCGGATCACCTCGCTAACAGTCTCCCGACTGAGCTAACAGGGCCGCCCCACAACCTCTCCCCTAACGTGACCATGTTCAGACCGTGACATATAACACATTTAAAAGTGTATAAATCAAACGGCTCATACAACAAATGATACGACAAATCCAGGTGCAATTGTTTTTAAATTCATGTTCAATATATATTTATGTAGACATTTTATTTTTCAGAGAAGCCGATATTTTACAACGCGAAATACAATGGCTAATCAGAAAGTAGCGTTGCTGCTGATAGGCGCCGTGCTGTTCGCGGCTATTGGCGGCCTTGACGCGCAGGGAGGCGGATTTGGGGGAGGCCTTGTTGGAGGCTTGGTTCTGGGAGGCCTGCTTGAGGGAGGTTTAGGAGGAGGTTTAGGAGGATACGGATACGGCGGATACGGTAATCAGTTAAACATTGACTTTCAGCTGTTAACTTAATACTAAGAATTCAGATGTTGTAAGAAGAAAGTTACAGAATAGTTTTCAATGTATTTTGTATATGTGTTTCTGTCACTTTTATATTTTTATGAAGGTCGTGTTTTCAAAATTATTTACATTCATACATTCGATTATTAAAATTACTTAAATTTAAAGATTAACAACTTTTTAGTAATAAACCCAGTTTCTATGCGTTAAAGATAACATTGACGAAATTTTTTCTCAGTGTCATAAACCTTTTAGTGCTTTTATAATACATGTAATTAAAATTTAGGTTTCCGTCCACCATTCTTCGGCGGTAGATTTGGTTACCCTGCTTACGGTTACGGTTTCGGTTACCCCTTTGGAGGACGTTTCTTTTAGAGGCCAAGAGTTCGTGTGCTGCATTGTCAGTGATATTAATGCATGCAATAAATGAAAATAACACCGTAGATATATGTTTGCTAATAAAAAAAACAGAAACAATACCCTTCAAAAGGAAGAACAATCTATACAGAATACAACATGAAAAACAGTTGGTGTCACGTGATTTAGTGGTGACGATGGGTTAATATGATATTATTGAATTCTTCGTGATTGTGTTTAGGCATTGAACACGATAGCGAACCTTTTCATGATTAAATGTTTCCATGCTTCTTGTTTAGAACGTGTTTTCTTTTAAAACAAAACAAACTTATGGCACCAAATTTAGCGGACAAGAGGCCAATAAATATATATGCCGAGTTAAAAAGTTGCAGGGCAGTGCCAATCGTCGAAAAAGCAAGATTTGTGCTATAAAGACATGTTCTTGTTTTAAATAATTATAAATGTGTATTACACACACATCGTTTAAAATACAGTTTAGCTTTTACATAATGTATGGTTCTGTCGTAATGTGTTCAATATCTGGGTTCGATTCTCGGTAACTTATTTTTCAATTTCTTTACTTAAAATCATAATGATTTTACATTATTATAATAACATATAATGCAGTTTTGATAGTAAGAACATAATATAACGAGGTTAAAAACACAATTTTAACAAGCTTTAAATTGATGTTCACGGTGTATATACTGAGGAAACAAGCTTACTATGTGGATTTTGGTACATTATCTGGCAAAAGGACAGCCTGTACATGACTCCCAGGTCCGAAGGTAATAGGTCAACCCGTTAAACTTTTATTTATAAGAAACTATATTTTCAAACTTTTCGTCAGAAAAAGCTCTTGATTTTGGTCTATCATCTAATAAAACAAAATAGACGTTGCTACATTGCGACCGATAATTAAAGCAGGTTGTAGCTAATTTTGTTCCTAGTTTAAAGGTTTCAGTGCGTCCTCTTTAGCTACTGACATTTGCCTTTTTTTTACGCACTACTGACTTTTGCCATATTTGTTTATACTCTTTAAACGTACGTGTGTATATTAATTATCTGGTACATATTTTCGTTCGTTTATGCAAATAAATATGTAATATATGCTCGTCCGGTAACGCATAGGCATTTGTGTGAGCAATTATTGTCGTGAACACCGAATATTTCTATGTTTTACTACTGACGTTTGCTTCTACAATGGGAATTGTGTCGAAGTGTTCTCATAAACCAAAGCAACACACACAACGCGTGATTAATCGATCGCAAGCTTTATGGATGCCTTATTTGACGATAAGCAAAGACATTAAACAAAACCTACTCGGCGTTCCTGTTCTCCTTCATAAAACGCCTACTGACGTTGACTTTTTGGGTCCCGTGACAGTTTTTTTAAAACACCAGAGATGAATACAGGGTACATTTACCAGTCTGTTGTTATTATACATTTTTTACTGCGGTTTCCTTTTCAAAACAACGCAAATATCAACAACAAATTCATTTAGTTCTATGTGCATGGTGTTGTTTTGAAGGCTTTTTAGAGTTAATTATCAGGAATGAAGATGAGCATTCAAACTGCATCATTCAGATGGTACGCATGAATGCATTTTTGTTTTGTTAACAATCAAATACTTTGAAAATATCATAATATACACCAAATATTTGTCAATAAACATTTGTTAGGCATTTGATAAGAAAAATTAAGAAAAAAAGCAACATTAA
Organism: Dreissena polymorpha; assembly: GCF_020536995.1. Taxonomy (NCBI): domain Eukaryota; kingdom Metazoa; phylum Mollusca; class Bivalvia; order Myida; family Dreissenidae; genus Dreissena; species Dreissena polymorpha. The sequence goes on along the minus strand of NC_068362.1, from coordinate 79,843,675 downwards.
AGTCTCTACACGCAGCTAATCAAAGCGTCTACGGCTGTAAAAGTCTGTTGACAAGATACAGGGACGTTATGCTGATGTTAAAGGAACAGATGACAAAATGAAAATCTAAATGGGTATCAAAAAGAAAAGATGTTTTAAAAGAATAATTGCAAATAAATGAAACAAGAACTGATGAGATATTGCAAAACATCTTATATCAATTGGAAAAATCACAAACATCAAGGGAGTAAGGTTTTTTACGAGCAGGTAAATGTTTGTAGGTCAATATTATTACTGATTTGTTGGACGTTTATGTATGCTCTTGTTTTAATTTTGAGAAAAATAGATCCTTACAGATCTGTTTGTTGTTTGTTTATTGAAAAGATGAAATAAATATTTCTCACAAATTTAACAGGCTCCTTTGAGATATTTGTACTAGGTGGTTATTGCCTTATCAGTACATCATTATTAACGAGACTGAACGACTTTATCATTTGGAAACTAAGGTCAAATTATTTGTTCGTTTATCGTGCTGTTTTGTTTTTTCATAATACTGTTATGATCGTTTCTTTTTCTTTTAAACAGGCAGGAACAATGCGCTGTTGTTGTTGTGTTGTAGTTTTTCTTATATTTACCGACCACGTTTAGCGAATTATTAAATGCACGCTGTTTTTTGAAGGTTCTGAAGGTTTGCATCCGTTCTCAAATTATTCAAATTATTACAGATTAATATTAAAATAGTTTAATTTGATCCCCTCTCTTGAAGCCCTTAATTGCGAGGTGTATGCTTGCCAACACATAGGTAATAATATAACAGCCATTAAAACACATAAGTCCTCTGCGAGAAACAAGACAATTATTTATCCGTATAAAATATTTATAGAAACGTACCGTATTGATAAATACATTGAACAAGTAAGTTGTCACATTATCAAATACGGCGAGATTCACCTTCTTAAAAAGCATAACTAAAAATGAAAACAGTTTGCTAAACATTTTAGGAAGAATTTCTTGAAAAGATGGCATCTATGAAACAAGTTGTTGATTCACGATAAAAAATCTCGTTCCCACCCACGTTTTCAGGGGAATTGTTCATAGATGTTCGCTTTTCTTTAAATATCATTAAATATGATTGCCGCAGGGATTCGAACCAGTGTCAACTAGGTAAATAAGCAATTGAGCTATCGCTGAGCAAAGCAGACTTTCATGTCGTCGTTCGAACCATAACATATATAGTTAACGCTTTCAACTGCGCCCAATACCATAATGTACTTATATGTCGGCATCCGCGAAATGTTCACTTAAATAATTTTCAAATACTGACCGACTATTTAATAGAAATTCTGTCATTTTAAAGTATATAAAACACGTATGAACAATATTTACTCCTTTTTTTCAATTAAAAACTACGGACAGATCTGTAGGTAACCGTTTCCTATAAATGAAAACAGACGCTTACATAAACGTCAAGCCAATCAGAAAAAAAGGTAACATCGGCGTGTGTTTGCCGACATCCGTGCATTTGTCGGACCGCAACAATAACGCGTGAATGCGAGACAAGTTTTTGTTTTCAATAGTTTGTTGGGGGAAGAGGACAACGACAATGAGCGAGGCATGGTATTAGGGGAGATAAGCCCGGGGTATGGTTAGGTTAGGGTTAGGGTTAGGGGTCGGGTTAGGGTTAAGGGGAAGAGGACAAAGACAACAAGCGAGGCATGGTCTTGTAATGCGCATGGGGGGGGGGGGGGTTAGAGAGTTAGGGTGAGGGTAACGGTTAGGGTAAGGGGTCGGGTTTGGGTTAGGGTTAGCAGTTACCCTAACCCTAACCCGACCCCTAACCCTAACCCTAACCATAACCTAACCATAACCCAGGCTTATCTTCCCTAATACCATGCCTCGCTCGTTGTCGTTGTCCTCTTCCCGTTTGTTTGTGCACCGCCAACAGACTACAACCTTATCAGCTCATTGTACTGTTGACGGTAAAAAGCAATAGAACTAAACTTAATAACACACGGCAGTATTTTTTGTTATTAATACTTTTTTGCAATTTGATTTATTACAACTGCATATTTATTAGATAACAATAGGAATGTGCAGTTGTGTAAATGAACTGATTTGAATTAATAAACAGAAACAAAATACTGGTATTTTACGCGATAAGTTTGAAAAGGTGGCATTTTAAGGCGAAAAATTTGATAGGGTAGCGGATTTTAGGGCAGTCGCGAAAATTAAACTTTAATACTCGGCATAAAAAGCAGTATAAGATCATGTGTAGATTTAATGAACGCAGATGAGTAGGTTTTCAAATCTTATATGATGCAATTAAAACGGTACAAACACGTCTTGATGTTCACTCGACACAGATTATTAGTGGTCCATAAGATTATTCTTGCAACTAAGGCCGGGTAACATAATTAGGGCCGGATATCACAACTAAGGCTGGGTAACATAACTCAGGCCGGATAACACAACTAAGGCTGAGTAACATAACTCAGGGCGGTAACACAACTCAGGCCGGGTAACACAACTAAGGCCGGCTAACATAACTCAGGCCGGGTAACACAACTTATGCTGAGTAACATAACTCAGGCCGGGTCAACCTCCGCGTAGAGATTTGAATGGAACCAGCATTATTGCATAAAATCTTTCTATAATCCCTCTGGCGGGGTGCAGAAACTTGGCAAAAGGAGGGCTTGAACGGGAGACATCGTGTATTAATAAGGCGATTCACGTGTCGTTAAAGCCGTATTATGTGTTTTTCATATCCATAAACTGGTCCACCCGCAGTTAATTCCATTCTCCAGACTTCGACGACTTTTCAAGCATAAATGGGGAACTGAATAAGCACCAATTTCCACATGCATGCAGGAATAAAGGCAATGGATATTTCAATCCACTTTTCAAATTTTACCATCTGCACTCTCTTGACAACAGCTTTATTTTATTGGCAACGTCAAGTTAAGGTTATTTACTCAACACTTTCAAAAGACTATGTTGTGAATGTAAGTGTTTATGTACCTTCAACGTTCCTGCTCTATGCTTAAAATACTTCAGTGACAATATGTTAGCAGTATACGTTTTAGAAAATTTAGTTGGAACGAAATAAGACCTGTACGAAAGAAACATCTATGAAAACAATGATTTATTCTGACGATATATTTATCCGTCACGACCAGTAAATTCCAAAATAATTTCTAATTTCTTACTTTGCGCGGCTGCATTTCAAATTTACATTAATCCACTGTAAAAACACATTTTAAATAGCAAATTGCCTATCCGAAGGTAAAGCCTCGTTATTTCTGATGATGACCGAGTGCGGCATATGTAAAACGCAACATTGAACTGTATGACGTCATATGAAATAATCGAAATATTTTGTCGATTTCGAATGAACAAGACATATTGTTTTCAATGTTATTTTAATTTATTTCGGTATGTGTGATTTGTTTATGCAATAATAGCGTATGTTAATAATATATAATTATGTTTGTTAAAGTGGTGTTCATCGCTGTGTTTAAGATATTTCAATCTAACTTATATAACGAGCAATATAACCAGTATACATTGTCTATTAGTTGTAAGTTTTACTTTTTCTAATTTTTACATGCACGGAATGTATACATTAGCTAATTCAACCTTCACCTTCCATATATATTTATCATAATACGTCTGAACCTTACCACTTGTGAACCATTGTACTTTATTTATACGTAGATTCATACCACATGAATATTATGTAAGTTATCATGGAATGCCAGGCTTATTAGTGATTGAAAACGACCCCGCAAGCATACGAAGGTACGATTAATCTTCCCTAAGTGAGGCCGAAAATCCGAAGTTGTCAGACGAGGAAGATAGTTGCATGTAGATAGAGACCATGTTAAGTCACGTACATGAAACACTTGAATACAAACATTAAGCCGACTGACTAATTTCAGTTCAAAATGTTTTCATGCTTGCCTTCTATGGGTTAAGTGTTGGCTTGAAGCAACACTAACCTAAATCCCATTTGGTAAAATTAAACTTGGTTCAGTGTTGCGTCAAGACAAACATGCAATCCGCTGATTGTGGTATATTTCTACTTAAGTCACTATATTTTCAAATATTGTCGGTTGCAAGCCACGCAAAAGCGCATGCAGTCACCAAAGATTTAATGCATTTATTAAAAAGTTTTCTATTTTATTTATTACATGATAATAGATCTTTCATTGTACCAATGTACCATCTGCACTCATTGTTCCCTTACCAACTGTCCATTTGTTTTGAATCGGTCGAAAATCACATAGCTGTTTTGCATCGAGGTATTATAATATTTGTGTACACGTCCTATAATATTCAGGTTCAGAAAAATGTATACATGAGTAATCAGACTACACGCATGAACAATTATTATGTAAATTCAATGTTGTGTAAAGATAAACATAAAATGTCAAAAATTGTGTGATGTAAGATGTGTAAGTACAAATAAAAACGGCATGATACAGGGGTTACTTTCCGTAATTGATTAAATCCTATTCCGCTAGTGGTCATTAATTAGTTAAGCACGGTGAGTAAATAAGAAAAACAACACCAATACATCAGTAACAATCGTAACATTCCCTAAATTGAAACTGCGTCATAGCATAAGAATTTTTTTATACAAAATGATCGCGCGGTAGGTTATATGGGTGAGAACCTTGTGTAAGTTCATGTTTAGGATAATTTTGTGGTAGGGAATGTGTAGAAGAACCTTGCTGTAGATCATTTGGGATAGAACCTTTTGGTAAGAAATATGGCAGAGAACATTTGGTAGGTCATGTGGGAAGGAGCATTTTGTACAGTAATACGGGAGATAATATTGTGGAAAGTAGTGTCGGAGAGAATATTGTGGTAAGTAATTAAGTAATTTAGAAGAAAATCGGTTGGTAGGTCATGTAGGGTAGAACATTGTGGTAGGTAATGTGGGAGAGAACCGTGTGGTAGGACATTACGAGGAGAACATTGTGTTAGGTTATATAAACGAGAACCTTGTGGTAAGTATGGAGCAAACATTGTGGTTCGGTATATGGTAGAGAAACTGTGGTAGATAATGTGGGAGAGAACCGTTGTGTACGTTATGTTGGGGAGAACCATTTTGTAGATAATGTGGCAGGAAACTTTTTGGTAGGTCATGTGGGTTAGAACAATTTGGAAGGTAATTTGTCTTTTGTTAGGTAGGAAGGGAGAAACGCTTGTGGTAGGTAGGGTGGGAGAGAAGATTGTGGTAGGTAGTGGCGGAGAGAAGCTTGTGGTATGTAGGGGTGGCGAGAAGCTTGTAGTTGGTAGGGCATGATGAAGCTTATAGTCGGTAGGGTGGGAAAGAAGCGTGTGGTAGGTAGGTCGGGAGAGAAGCTTATGGTCGGTAGAGTGGAGAGAAGCTTATGGAAGGTAGGGTGGGAAAGAAGTTTGTGGTCGGTAAGGTGGAAGAGAAGCTTGTGGTTAGTTATTTGGGAGAGAACCATGTGGTAGTTTATGACAGAGAAAACCTTTTGGTATATTTTGGTTTAAGCATAATAATAAACACTGAAGAAGATGTTTCACTAGATACTTGCCTAATAAAAAAGGTGCAAAACCTTTTTTATTATGATGCAAAAACAGCAAAATATCGAACTTTTGGAACTGTTCTCACGTTTTACTCATTACTAAACAAAACAAACACCCATTGTTACCGTGAAAAAATTGCAAATAAAACAGATGCGGATCGACACTTGTTTTAATAACATGCTAAAATAGCACAATATCGAGCTTTTCGAACGTTTGTTTTACAGTCGAAATCATTGCATGTCTGCACATATTGTTTTGAAATGCTAACACAGCTGTTATCGTGTTTACTCATCACTTCACACAAAGGACACGCTTTGTTTCCGTCATAAATATGCAACAGATGTGAAGACAAGCACGTTTTCATAAAGATGCAAACAACAGCAACATATACAGATTTTCGAACAGATATATATTATGTTGTTCTCATCCAGTCACACCAAATTAACACGTTTTACCAGCAACGTAAAACATGCTTAAGGTGCAGATCGGCACTGTCGTCATGCTGTGCTCATCACTACAAAATCACACACGCTTTGTTACCGTCAAAGTCGTACAATAAAAAATGTGACAACATTTCGATTTCCTTTATTGGCCCATTGAACACTGCAATTAAATGGGGTGGGGTGGGGTGGGATGGGGTGGGGGACTTTCATCCCAAAAATAAACTCAGTAACCCAAGTACCGGTCAAGCCGGAGTGATGTGGGCCACCAAGTAGGCACACATAACTAGCTGCAGGCCAACATCAGCCATTAAGGTTGCTAAGAACATAAATTATGAGTGCAACAAGGGCCCTAGTATCTGAATATATTAGGATACTGTATATGTACAAAAGAGTGCTTAAATAAGAGCCACAATAGAAACACAACACATGAGTGTACTGAGCTGTCCAAGGTGTCAACACGAGCGGAATGACATGCCGGTCAAGGGCCCACCCTGACTTCCCTTCAATCTCAAATGGTTTTTGCGCAGTACGGAAATGTTTTTTTTGGTCTACTTTCTGGCTTACATGCTGAATTGGCTAGAAATTGTGATTCGAACTTTCGTCAGAGATTCGCTAATGGAAAATCTACACAGGCCCGAATACGCATACAGGTCACTTGTAAATGCGCGTTTCATGAATCAGTGACGAAATTGATGCCTTTATTGGCCCATTGTACACTGTATACTTGGGTCGAAAGAGGGAACTTTAACCCCTACTCAATTCAGTATCGCAAGTAACGGTCAAGATGAAGTGATGTGGGCAATTAAGTAACCACACTGAACTCATGCAGGCTAATCAGCGCTCGAAATGTGGCTTGGAACATAAGTCAAATGTGTATCAAGAGACCTTATATATATAAAATAACAGGTTACTGTTTGATCTTTTTGAAATATATCAGGCAAGGCTACGAATAATATAACGGCGAGGCTTGTAGGCGATACCTCTACGTCCCCGATACTAAAGAAATAATGAAAACATCGCTAAAAAGCTGCAGTTTTAGCGGGAAAGAATATGACTTTTATTGTTTGACGTGTCAATAATGACGCCATGAGCACGCGCGCTTAATATTTGTAAAAAGATGTTATTTTGCTGTTTGTGTTGCGTTTTGTGTTTAAAATATATTACATCTTGGTACCAAATTGTTTGTTTTGTTGATTCTGATTCGATTTTACTAAAAATGATTACTTTATAGTTGATTCCGAGTAATATGACCATCCTCCACACATGACTGATATAAGAACTTCCTGTTGACCATAATATACAAAAATATATCCGGCAACGTTATATCAGGCAGATATCAATACGGTGGTATGATAATTGCATTTATCAGACCAGTAGCAATGAATAATCTATGATAAATCTATGTCACCAACACCATGATCAATACTGATATACTGATGTCAAATAGTTAGTTTTACTATCCTCGCATCCTAGTAAATGCTTTTTTTTTACTACTCAATCACCATCGTTTTTAAAGTGATGCAAGTGGCATTGCAGTTTTTGCTACAATGTATTAAATTTCTTAGTACCTTTGTTGGAATTCTTTACAATAATTGTTATCATCCAATAGCGAAAATAAGTATGCAATAAAAATAACAGTTGCAAATTTCACTAGCCTCACTATATACACAACTAAATTTCTACTAGCCTGTTTTGATTTTCAACAAGCACTGTGATGTCTAGAAGTTAGAGCGTAGACTGAGTCAGCTTTCCTTTACTAGCGATAATTAAAACATGTCACCTTATCATGACCGCAACATTATTCTAATCAACATTATTTTAGTCCTAAAAAAGCAGTTCAATCAATACTAATATATTACAATTGAAATATTCTCCACCATTCTCACAACAAACTCATCATTAATCCCTATGCATTAAGATTATCGTTAGTTGGTTACTGTCCTAGGGTAGAATAAAGTTGAAGTTTATCTGGTGTTCTTAAAATCCTTACTGCATAGCAGATAAGAGTACCAAGTACTTAAAAACCGGTTCATTAAGCGGAAATGATCGCCTTATAGCCATGATATAATAGTTTTTTTTAACATTTTATTGGAACTTTGTGCAACTCCATTACAAAATATATTGTCATTACATCAACAATTATTAAGGTAAATCACTTGGTTTTTTCAACCAGCAATAATTATCATATCAGTTATTATCACATGTGAGGGTTCTTATTTCTACCACTTATCATCAGCATTATTTTTCCAAACAGTTGGGTTAAGATATACCAAAATATTTTTTTATCAGCATCACTATCATCTATATTTTTGTGGATAATATGCTATAAAATGTTTTAATTACAGTACCTTCATATATTTGCTATTGTTAACATGCTATTATGTGAAATTAGATTGAGATATCAATATTGGATTAAACCTCTGTTTTCAACAACTCATTTTATGTAGTTTTACCGGTTAATTAAATGACTTTAACAAAATGTAAGTAAACAATTCCATATATGATTGCATCATAAACATTTAGTTTACTTCAAACCAGGATTTTTAAATGAGATTTTTTGTTTAATCCTTTAAAACATGTCCATGGAAGCACGAACACAGTTTAAAACACAGTCAAAAGGATAAAATAACGTAACTATAAATGAAATGTTATGGATAATTGCTTTTTATACTAAAAGTATAGACAGAATATATACAAAAACATTCAAAAAAAGAACATTGACAGTTTACTTTGAGCAAGTCACCAAAATATAGTCAACTCCTTGTTACAGAGCTTATTTCAAAATCACAAATAACAGTGTCTCGCTGTATTTATAACTAGTCCAATGATTTACCCTTTTATTAAACACTACATTGGTACTTCTTGTTGTCAGAAATCAAAGGCCAACAAAGATTTTATTGATATTTTGTGTTAATGACTTCACTGACTATTCGAGCCAAAAGCAACAATCACAATATTCAAACAATATCAAAAACAACACATATTGATTACATATTCTTGGTTTATTAACACATCAACAATAATGAACATGTATGCAATAACACATATTTTATATAATATTCATATATGAACTTAACAATGTTAAAGGTGTTTTAATAACAAGGAATAAATGTGCATTTATTTTCACCATGGATTGACGCTCAACTTGCTATCAGCACTGTTTCATATCGGAGTTTATGTGTTGAAACAATACGAAATGCTTATTCAACATACTGGTATTGTTTCTTTTGTCACTGGTTCTTCACTGTATCATTATATTTGTTACTAGAAGGTTTTCTGATAATGTGTATTTTCTATAACACTGATTCACTATTATGTACTAAATTTGACCTTTGGGCTCTTATGAACATGAATAAAGTGTCGCTTCTCTACACGGGAAAATGTGTGGAAAGCTTTGTAAAAATTGCATAATCACTGATCGAATAATTGTTCTTACAAGCTCAGAGAGACAACATAATAATGCGCATACAACACATTCAAGTGTGACAGCTTTATCAAACTGGAAACTTTGTTGAACTAATTTAACCCGCCGAATGCGTGCAACGCACAACACAGTACTCATTCATTTAAATAATCATGCATTGGTACTATTTGATAAAGATAACGATTTATCTTATAAAATCATTTATTTATACACTTTGATAACCATTTAATCCTATAGAATCATTCATTATTACACTTTGATAAATATTTAATCTTATATAATAATACATTGTAACACGTTGATAAAGATTTAATCTCATAAAATCATTCATGGATACACTTTGATAAAGATTTAATCTTATAAAATCATACGTTTATACACTTTAAGACATGCTTAATGAAATCTTTGAAGCAGGTATTAAATAAAACTCCGCGCTAAACAATACTGAATGAAGAAAACTTAAACCCAAAAGGGAGGAAATAAAGCGAGCAGTTAATGAGCATTACCATTGGCTAAGCCATGTCAGCCAGGTCAGTTTCTAAAGTGCGCGCATTTACAATGACAGTGTAAAATACAATGTCTTGAAAGATAATAAATCAACAGTGTTCCCGTTTCAAAATGAAATCCCCCACCCTGCGAGATTTTAATTTTCTTAGAAAAAAGAACTTGCTATTTACTGGAAAGTCTCGTTTTGATTGAAATAATCTTTGCGTACTAAATACTCAACAGTTTGTTCGCATATCTGGTTTAAAGCGTTATTAAATCCGTCCACGACTTTATCGCAGACATTCTCGAAAACACACCTGAAATAAAGTGTGACAGTTTTTATGTTAAATTATGTCATTACAATAATTAAGTGGGTGCTTAGAACGCTCTGTACTGTATGAATTCCGATTTTGCTTACGTGCTCAAAAGAACAGCAAACATGCGAACGAACCATGTTGTTCTATGACTTAAAGAAAACGTTTTCATTTCATGCACAAATAGTTGATGTATGCATTATCATTAAAATTAAATACTACACACATGTAAAAATAGGAAGACACAAGTATGAAGCGTATGACCTCTTAAAGAAAATACTATTTACACCTCAAAATCCAACGATGACACACACGTTTAATGATAGTCAACAATGCTCGTTATAGTTGAATATGTTATTTCCTCGAGGCTACGAATCTTTTTTTATTATGTTAATATTTGACTTCAGTTATTGTTTAGGTACATAAATATAAACGAAACGCTTGTTTAATAACAGATGTTTGAAAAAATGTAAGCCCCAATCCCCACCCCATTTGACTTCCAGCAAATTCATCAAGTGAAATTGACCTTAAATTTGTTGTTTTGATATTAATTGTGGGTTATTCTTCGAGAGTAATAAACAAAGCTTTAATTTATATGACAACAATAAATTGTGCGGAATGACGCAAGATCCTGATCTAAAACATGATGACCTCAAGCTTATAAGACGCAAAACTTCCACCAAAATAACCACTTCACAATACGCCCATTTTATGATTAAAGATCAAAGCATTCACAACATATAGTGTGGACAAGATTTTTCTATTACAAACCCTCATGACCATGACCTTTTTTGTCATGTTGACCTCAAAATAGATATGCGTCATTTATCCCAAGATACCAGCATAACAGTTAAGACGATAATAGGCCAACGTTTTCTCCATATATAATTAAGAAACTTATATCTAGATAAAAGCTCATATGACCTTGATGTTTGGTCATAGCTTTCAAAAAATCATGCATAAACAAAATTATGGTGACAAGCCCCTGTGATATTGATCCGTTGACCTAAAATCGCTAGGCGTCTTACTTTCTTCCCAATTAGCCATACTACCAATTTGTATTATTGAAAGTCAAAGCGTTTTCTAGATATCGCACAGAAACAAAAGTAATACGGACCGACCAATGGACCTTCCTACCAACGGACCAACGGATAGATGCAAAGCAATAAACGCTTCTTTTTCTTCGAAAGCGGCATAATAACAAACATTTATAAATGTGTACTTCGTTCCCTTTAAACAGTAAAAATCCATGTCATTCGATTACATCAAATAGTTGATTTACAGTACTGCTGAGCTTTGGATACGAGTGTATATCAACGCTGGACTACAAGGGTTAATATTGAGGGAATATATGATGATTACAAAGTAAAGTCATATCACAGTGTGCGCTGTGGAATGTTCACGATGCTCGCATTGACATCACTTCCTCCATTTTGCTCGCTGCGCCAAAACCTGCTGCCTCAACGTCCGAGACAGGTACATGAAGTACATCTGAAATGAAGGTAATGACGTTACGTCCGGGGCGTAGATTCCCTTGATCACTATCAGTAAGTACCTAAACAGTTTTACCAGAAATTTAAAAATGCAGTAAAGGCATTAAAACGGAAGGGGGTCTGGGGCGAGGAAGCGTTGATTTGTACTTTTTTTTAAGATGGCATGAGTACACCCAGTATGTTTCCTCCTATCACCATGGCTATATGCGGAACTTAACTTGATATGAGTACACCCAGCATGTTTCCTCCTATCACCATGGCTATATGCGGCACTTACCTGTGGTATTAGCACAACCAGCATGCCTCCTTCTATCACCATGGCTATATGCGGCACTGACCTGTGGTAAGAGTACACCCAGCATGCCTCCTTCTATCACCATGGCTATATGCGGCACTGACCTGTGATATGAGTACACCCAGCATGCCTCCTTCTATCACCATGGCTATATGCGGCACTGACCTGTGATATGAGTACACCCAGCATGACTCCTCCTATCACCATGGCTATATGCGGCACTGACCTGTGATATGAGTACACCCAGCATGCCTCCTTCTATCACCATGGCTTTATGCGGCACTTACATTTGATATGAGCACACCAAGCATGTTTCCTCTTTTCACCATGGCTATATGCGGAACTTATCTTTGATATGAGCACACCCAGCATGTTTGCCCCTTTCACCTTGGCTATATGCGGCACTTACCTTTGATATGAGTACACCCAGCATGCCTCCTTCTATCACCATGGCTATATGCGGCACTGACCTGTGGTAAGAGTACACCAAGCATGCCACCTTTTATCACCATGGCTATATGCGGCACTTACCTGTGGTAAGAGTACACCCAGCATGCCTCCTTCTATCACCATGGCTATATGCGGCACTGACCCGTGGTAAGAGTACACCCAGCATGCCTCCTTCTATCACCATGGCTATATGCGGCACTGACCTGTGGTAAGAGTACACCCAGCATGCCACCTTCTATCACCATGGCTATATGCGGCACTTACCTGTGGTAAGAGTACACCCAGCATGCCTCCTTCTATCACCATGGCTATATGCGGCACTGACCCGTGGTAAGAGTACACCCAGCATTCCTCCTTCTATCACCATGGCTATATGCGGCACTGACCCGTGGTAAGAGTACACCCAGCATGCCACCTTCTATCACCATGGCTATATGCGGCACTGACCTGTGATATGAGTACACCATGCATGCCTCCTCCTATCACCATGACTATATGCGGCACTGACCTGTGGTATTAGTACACCCAGCATGCCTCCTCCTATCACCATGGCTATATGCGGCACTGACCTGTGGTATGAGTACACCCAGCATGCCTCCTTCTATCACCATGGCTATATGCGGCACTGACCTGTGGTTAGAGTACACCCAGCTTGCCTCCTCCTATCACCATGGCTATATGCGGCACTTACCTGTGGTATGAGTACACCCAGCATGCCGCCTTCTATCACCATGGCTATATGCGGCACTGACCTGTGGTAAGAGTACACCCAGCATGCCACCTTCTATCACCATGGCTATATGCGGCACTTACCTGTGGTAAGAGTACACCCAGCATGCCTCCTTCTATCACCATGGCTATATGCGGCACTGACCTGTGGTAAGAGTACACCCAGCATGCCACCGTCTATCACCATGTCTATATGCGGCACTGACCTGTGGTAAGAGTACACCCAGCATGCCACCTTCTATCACCATGGCTATATGCGGCACTTACCTGTGGTAAGAGAACACCTAGCATGCCTCCTCCTATCACCATGGCAATATGCGGTACTGACCTGTGGTATGAGTACACCCAGCATGCCTCCTTCTATCACCATGGCTATATCCGGCACTGACCTGTGGTAAGAGTACACCCAGCATGCCTCCTTCTATCACCATGGCTATATGCGGCACTGACCTGTGGTAAGAGTACACCCAGCATGCCTCCTTCTATCACCATGGCTATATGCGGCACTTACCTGTGGTATGAGTACACCCAGCATGCCTCCGTCTATCACCATGGCTATATGCGGCACTTACCTGTGGTAAGAGTACACCCAGCATGCCTCCTCCTATCACCATGGCTATATGCGGCACTTACCTGTGGTAAGAGTACACCCAGCATGCCATCGTCTTTCACCGTGGCTATATGCGGCACTTACCTGTGGTATTAGCACACCCAGCATGCCTCCTTCTATCACCATGGCTATATGCGGCACTTACCTGTGGTAAGAGTTCACCCAGCATGCCTCCTTCTATCACCATGGCTATATGCGGCACTTACCTGTGGTATGAGTACACCCAGCATGCCTCCTCCTATCACCATGGCTATATGCGGCACTTACCTGTGGTATGAGTACACCCAGCATGCCTCCTTCTATCACCATGGCTATATGCGGCACTTACCTGTGGTATGAGTACACCCAGCATGCCACCTTCTATCACCATGGCTATATGCGGCACTTACCTGTGGTAGGAGTACACCAAGCATGCCTCCTCCTATTACCATGGCTATATGCGGCACTTACCTGTGGTATGAGTACACCCAGCATGCCTCCTTCTATCACCATGGCTATATGCGGCACTGACCTGTGGTAAGAGTACACCCAGCATGCCTTCTCCTATCACCATGGATATATGCGGCACTGACCTGTGGTATGAGTACACCCAGCATGCCTCCTTCTATTACCATGGCTATATGCGGCACTGACCTGTGGTATGAGTACACCCAGCATGCCTCCTTCTATCACCATGGCTATATGCGGCACTTACCTGTGGTATGAGTACACCCAGAATGCCACCTTCTATCACCATGGCTATATGCGGCACTTACCTGTGGTAGGAGTACACCAAGCATGCCTCCTCCTATCACCATGGCTATATGCGGCACTTACCTGTGGTATGAGTACACCCAGCATGCCTCCTTCTATCACCATGGCTATATTCGGCACTTACCTGTGGAAAGTGTACACCCAGCATGCCTCCCTATATAACCATGGCTATATGCGGCACTGACCTGTGGTATGAGTACACCCAGCATGCCTCCTTCTATCACCATGGCTATATGCGGCACTTACCTGTGGTATGAGTACACCCAGCATGCCACCTTCTATCACCATGGCTATATGCGGCACTTACCTGTGGTAAGAGTACACCCAGCATGCCTCCTCCTATCACCATGGCTATATGCGGCACTTACCTGTGGTAAGAGTACACCCAGCATGCCTCCTCCTATCACCATGGCTATATGCGGCACTGACCTGTGGTATTAGTACACCCAGCATGCCTCCTCCTATCACCATGGCTATATGCGGCACTTACCTGTGGTAAGAGTACACCCAGCATGCCTCCTTCTATCACCATGGCTATATGCGGCACTGACCTGTGGTATTAGTACACCCAGCATGCCTCCTCCTATCACCATGGCTATATGCGGCACTTACCTGTGGTAAGAGTACACCCAGCATGCCTCCTTCTATCACCATATCTATATGCGGCACTGCCCTATGGTATGAGTACACCCAGCATGCCTCCTTCTATCACCATGGCTATATGCGGCACTTACCTGTGGTATGAGTACACCCAGCATGCCTCCTTCTATCACCATGGCTATATGCGGCACTGACCTCTGGTAAGAGTACACCCAGCATGCCTCCTTCTATCACCATGGCTATATGCGGCACTTACCTGTGGTGTGAGTACACCCAGCATGCCTCCTCCTATCACCATGGCTATATGCGGCACTTACCTGTGGTAAGAGTACACCTAGCATGCCTCCTTCTATCACCATGGCTATATGCGGCACTTACCTGTGGTATGAGTGCACCCAGCATGCCTCCTTCTATCACATTGGCTATATGCGGCACTTCCCTGTGATATGAGTACACCCAACATGCCTCCTTCTATCACCATGGCTATATGCGGCACTTCCCTGTGGTATGAGTACACCCAGCATGCCTCCTCCTATCACCATGGCTATATGCGGCACTTACCTGTGGTATTAGCACACCCAGCATGCCTCCTTCTATCACCATGGCTATATGCGGCACTGACCTGTGGTAAGAGTACACCCAGCATGCCTCCTCCTATCACCATGGCTATATGCGGCACTGACCTGTGGTAAGAGTACACCCAGCATGCCTCCCCCTATCACCATGGCTATATGCGGCACTTACCTGTGGTATGAGTGCACCCAGAATGCCTCCTCCTATCACCATGGCTATATGCGGCACTGACCTGTGGTAAGAGTACACCCAGCATGCCTCCTTCTATCACCATGGCTATATGCGGCACTGACCTGTGGTAAGAGTACACCCAGCATGCCTCCTCCTATCACCATGGCTATATGCGGCACTTACCTGTGGTAAGAGTACACCCAGCATGCCTCCTCCTATCACCATGGCTATATGCGGCACTTACCTGTGGTATGAGTACACCCAGCATGCCTCCTCCTATCACCATGGCTATATGCGGCACTTACCTGTGGTATTAGCACACCCAGCATGCCTCCTTCTATCACCATGGCTATATGCGGCACTTACCTGTGGTATGAGTACACCCAGCATGCCTCCTTCTATCACCATGGCTATATGCGGCACTTACCTGTGGTAAGAGTACACCCAGCATGCCTCCTCCTATCACCATGGCTATATGCGGCACTTACCTGTGGTAAGAGTACACCCAGTATGCCTCCTTCTATCACCATGGCTATATGCGGCACTGACCTGTGGTATTAGCACACTCAGCATGCCTCCTTCTATCACCATGGCTATATCCGGCACTGACCTGTGGTATGAGTACACCCAGCATGCCTCCTCCTATCACCATGGCTATATGCGGCACTGATCTGTGGTATGAGTACACCCAGCATGCCTCCTTCTATCACCATGGCTATATGCGGCACTTACCTGTGGTAAGAGTACACCCAGCATGCCTCCTCCTATCACCATGGCTATATGCGGCACTTACCTGTGGTAAGAGTACACCCAGCATGCCTCCTTCTATCACCATGGCTATATGCGGCACTGACCTGTGATATGAGTACACCCAGCATGCCTCCTTCTATCACCATGGCTATATGCGGCACTGACCTGTGGTATGAGTACACCCAGCATGCCTCCTCCTATCACCATGGCTATATGCGGCACTGACCTGTGGTATGAGTACACCCAACATGCCTCCTTCTATCACCATGGCTATATGCGGCACTGACCTGTGGTATGAGTACACCCAGCATGCCTCCTTCTATCACCATGGCTATATGCAGCACTTACCTGTGGTATGAGTACACCCAGCATGCCTCCTCCTATCACAATGGCGTGGTCGTTGATGAAGGTTCCCACTGCTTTCAAACAACCAGCTTTATTAATGGCGTTATGTTCTTTGGAGTTTTCTTCAAGCTTGTTCTATAAAAAAAATCGGTACATTTTTTAAGTAGCGTTTTTCCTATTTCTTTGCTTGTTTGAATTTACGCGAATTTTTGTATGAGTTTACGCGAATTTGTGTGTTAGTTTACGTAAATTGTTGTGTGAGTTTACGCGAATTATTTAAGTTACACCATACGAAATGATTTATCTATGCTTTAACCAAATAATAGTTATTGATTTTACATAAATTGCTTAATTTGTTTCCAAATATAATGTAAACACCTACAGTTGCATTGTTGTACTGCATGACGCCTCTGCCGCACAAAACGTTTTTCATCTTTCCCTGAAAATATAAATGTGAACTTTGTTTCGTTTGAAATATGTAACGCCGTGTTTGAGACATAAATAGTTAACATAGACATTATTGAATAAGTCGTGTGGTGAAAGGACTTATGCTTTTTTACAATTTAATGTGTAGCAACGATACCTCCATACATTTTTCTGCACACAAACAACGGGTTTTCTTCACCAATGGTTGTCCGCATAATAAATATATTTTTGACAGTTTCTCTACACAGACGGTGTACCGTTGTGTTTTCACTAAATTGAAGTCATACATTTATAAGTTGTTTACCGACAACACAGACATATACCGGTTTAACCAAACATAAAGTCACATACGATATTCTTAACTTAACATCTCGCCTTAACATCAAAATCATATATTTCACTGTTTAACCAAAAAATACAAACATAATGTATATCAGTTCCTTCAAGACAAACCGGTATCAATTTAGCATGACACATCTATCAGACAAATACGTTAACATTTTTAAAATTCGATTTCATACAAGGCAAGTTATAAGCTATACCGGTTCGTCCACACAGCATGACGGTGGCACAGAACACCGTTCCGGATTGGGTTTTGTTACGTTCGTACAGCGATAGTACTCGTTATCATCCCAGTCCAGAAACCCGACATCAGAGTCCGTGAAGCCGCAGCAAGCAAGCTGTTAAACAAAAATATGGCCTATGACAATTCATTACGTCAGATGCACAAAACAATCTCATTGCACAAATAATACAAATAATTATAATAATAATACAATAAATAAATAAATAATAATAATAATAAAAAAATAAAATAAAAAATAAAAATAATAATAAAAATAATAAAAAAAGTAATAAAAATAATTATTATTATGACTAGTATAATTATTATTATTATTATTATGGTTGTAGTAGTAGTAGTAGAATCATTATTATCATCATCATAATTATTATTAGTTTTGTTATTATTATGCATTCACACTATGGTTAAAAAGCTGATACATATGTTAACATATACTGGTCACCCAAGACTTACAGACTTCTGCATGTTGTCAATAAGGTTTTTCATGTCATCGTCATCGACGACTCCATACTTTTTGATGGCGTCTTTAAAAGCCTTCTCCGGGAAGAGGCCAAGCTTCTGTTTAGCGTCCGGGACGAAATAGAAGACGAAGATGAGGATGATAAGCACGATTTCGCCGAGGAAGAAGATGGTCACAATCCAGGAATACTTAAAGAAATACGATGTAAGTAATTGATCTAACCGCAGGGGTGAAAACGGTTGCAGAGACTGCCGACATTGGTACAAGCGATGATTGAGAGTGCTTTCTGTTTTGTATAATTCAGTGCGCAGTATTATTATACGATGCGGAAATTATTCGTTCTTCGTAGACAACGCGTTTTGTATCTTTACGTTCACTAATGATTCAAAACAATTTACTCTGTAACAAACCAAACACCTGTGTTAAAACATGTATTTAATAACAAACGATGCATTTTTACAAAACAGCCTATTTAAAAGGAAGTAAGGGATCCAAACCATTCTGGATAAGCACATAATACTAAGCGAACCTGTTGAAGAGTCGCGCGACTGATGTGAGGTCAGTTTTGAGGCACAATACCCGGTATCATTTGTGATAAACATGAATCCTATGATCAAATAGCATGTGTCACTTGTGACGTTTCATATATTAATTTTTTCAAATATCTTTTACTTACATGCGTATTTACTTGTATACTGAACATTTTAACGATTTAATACGACACTGCATACGATTCTCATACACTACTAACTATTCTAAGAAAGATCGTTATACTCTCAGACAATGCGTAATGTTGTGAGAATTATTCCACTTACATAATTATGCAACTATTGTCAGACACAATGTACCATTGTAATGCGTACTATTCGCAGACACATACTGATCGCACAAACTACTTAGAAAATACCAAGTATTCTCAGAATATACATGCTATACTAAATTGTAATCCGCTATTCTCAGATAATACCTACTTTTCTCAGATTATACATGTTATTCTAAGATATAATCCACTATTCTTAGATAATACATACTTTCCTAAGATTAAACATGTTATTCTAAGATAAAATCCACTATTCTTAGATAATACATACTTTCCTAAGATTAAACATGCTAAACTCAGATATAATCCACTATTCTTAGATAATACATACTTTTCTCAGATTATACATGTTATACTCAGATATAATCCACTATTCTTAGATACTACCTTTTTTCTCAGACTAAACATGCTAAACTCAGATATAATCCACTAATCTTAGATAATACCTACTTTTCTGAGATTATTCATGCTATACTCTGATATATTCCACTATTCTTAGATAATACCTACTTTTCTTAGATTATACATGCTATACTCAGATATAATCCATTATTCTCAGATAATACCTACTTTTCTCAAACTATACATGCTAAACTCAGATATAAACCACTATTCTTAGATAATACATACTCTTCTCAAACTATACATGCTAAACTCAGATATAAACAACTATTCTCAGATAATACCTACTTTTCTCACACTATACATGCTAAACTCAGATATAATCCACTATTCTCAGATAATACCTACTTTTCTCAGACTATACATGCTAAACTCAGATATAAACCACTATTCTTAGATAATACCTACTTTTCTCACACTATACATGCTAAACTCAGATATAATCCACTATTCTCAGATAATACCTACTTTTCTCAGACTATACATGCTAAACTCAGATATAAACCACTATTCTTAGATAATACCTACTTTTCTCACACTATACATGCTAAACTCAGATATATTCCACTATTCTCAGATAATACCTACTTTTCTCAGATTATACATGCTATACTCAGATATAATCCACTATTCTCAGATAATACCTACTTTTCTCAGACTATACATGCTAAACTCAGATATAAACCACTATTCTCTGATATAACATGCTTTTCTCAGACTATACATGCTTTACTCAGATATAATCCACTATTTTCAGATAATACCTACTTTTCTCAGACTATACATGCTAAACTCAGATATAAACCACTATTCTCTGATATAACATGCTTTTCTCAGACTATACATGCTAAACTCAGATATATTACACTATTCTCAGATAATTAATACTTTTCTCAGACTATACATGCTATACTCAGATATAAACTACTATTCTCAGATAATACCTACTTTTTTCAGACTATACATGCTATACTCAGATATAATCCACTATTCTCAGATAATACATACTTTTCTCAGATTATACATGTTATACTCAGATATAATCCACTATTCTCAGATAATACCTACTTTTTTCAGACTATACATGCTATACTCAGATATAATCCACTATTCTTAGATAATACCTACTTTTCACAGATTATACATGCTAAACTCAGATAAATTCCACTATTCTTAGATAAAACATACTTTTCTCAGATTATACATGCTATATTCAGATATAATCCACTATTCTCAGATAATACAAACTTTTTTCAAATTATACATGCTTAACTAAGATATATTCCACTATTCTCAGATAATACCTACTTTTCTGAGATTATTCATGCTATACTCTGATATATTCCACTATTCTTAGATAATACCTACTTTTCTGAGATTATACATGCAATACTCAGATATAATCCATTATTCTTAGATATTACATACTTTTCTCAGATTATACATGCTATACTCAAATATATTCCACTATTATCAGATAATACATACTTTTTTCAGATTAAATATTTAATATGGTAAACATCACGCGCGAAAAAAAACATGGTGACGTCACGTCGGGCAAAGCGCTTAGGCTAGCTTCTATCTTGTTAAGACACACAGAAATCGAGTTACTCGTTATTAATTCAATACACAACGACGAAATTATGCTGTTTAAATAATAATGTTTAAAAAACAGTTCTTTACATGTTTTTGGTATTTCATTAATAGAAAAAGTATATTTTATAAATAGAAAATAGTAAACGCATGCGCATGCGCGGATAGCAACTGACGGATATTCGAGGTCACGTGGTCATCTAGCCTAATATCTTTTGGGATATTAGGTTATCTGGTTATCGGGCTGATTTAAAGGCATGTGACAGGATATAATCCACTATTCTTAGATAATACATACTTTTCTCAGATTATACATGCTATACTCATATATAATCCACTATCCTCAGACGGTACGTACTATTCGCAGACACTTTACACAATTTACACACACTACTAACTATCTCCTGAAATACTTTCTTTTCTTAGACACATAAATACTTTTGTCAGACGAGGTCTACTATTCTCAGATTTTACTTACCATTGCCACGCAATATATACTATTCTGAGACAATCTCTATTATCCTCAGACGAAATGAACTGTTCAATGTACGAAACGTACAAATCTTATACAATAACTTCTTTTCTCAGAAAAAACTGTAACATTCTCATACAATGCCCACTATTCTCAGGCAAAATGTAATGTTCTCACCCAATGCCGACTACTGTCTGACAAAACTTGCTTTTCACAGAAAATAGCAACAACATATATTCGCAGATAAAGGTACTTTTCTAAGACAATACCTACTATTCTCATAAATTAACTATTTTTCTCGGACAAGCCGACCATTAAGACATAAACCACCTTTCGCAGTCAAAATGTACTTTTACAGCCATTATATACTATTCTTAGACAAATTGGATTTTCTGAGACAATGCCTACTTTTATCCAAACACAATGTTCAAGTTCACACATCATCCACTATTCTCCGGCCATACCCACTTTTTCACAAACATTTCCACTAATCTCTGACATAGCCCACTATGTTTACACATAACGTATTATTATCCGACTCTTCCTACTACTTTGAGACACAACTAAGTGTTCTCAGACTCTGTTTACTTTTATCAGACACAACCAACTTTTCTCATACATAGACATTTTTGTCCTACAAGATATAAAATACTGAGATAGTTCACAGAAAAGCATTCTATTTTCAGAAGCAGCATAATATTCTTAGACACAACGTAGTATCCGCGACAGAACCCACTATTATCGGACTGAACACCATTTTCTCGGACACAATCCGCTTTTATCAAACACTAAGTACTATTCAAAGACATGATCCACTATTTACAGACAGGATATACTATTTTCATACGCACCCAAACATACACAAACATAACAATTTATCTAAACATAACCCATTATCTAAATACTAAACCGTACACAGACAGAAAGGGCTTTTCTAAAACACTTAATTATATTATCAGAAAGTCTTTACTAGTATCATATACAACACAACATTTATCGAACATTACCTTCTTTTCTCAGACACTACGTACGATTCTAAGACATCACCAGCTTTACTCAGACACCACTTACTTTTCTTAGACATCACCAGCTATACTCAGACACTACGTACTATTCTAAGACATCACCAGCTTTACTCAGACACCACTTACTTTTCTTAGACATCACCAGCTATACTCAGACACTACGTACTATTCTAAGACATCACCAGCTATACTCAGACACTACGTTCTATTCTTAGACACAAATCAGCTATACTCAGACACTACGTACTATTCTAAGACATCACCAGCTATACTCAGACACTACGTTCTATTCTTAGACACAAATCAGCTATACTCAGACACTACGTACTATTCTAAGACATCACCAGCTATACTCAGACACTACGTACTATTCTAAGACATCACCAGCTATACTCAGACACTACGTTCTATTCTTAGACACAAATCAGCTATACTCAGACACTAGGTACTATTCTTAGACATCACCAGCTTTACTCAGACACCACTTACTTTTCTTAGACATCACCAGCTATACTCAGACACTACGTACTATTCTTAGACATCTACAGCTATACTCAGACACTACGTACTATTCTTAGACATCACCAGCTATACTCAGACACTACGTTCTATTCTTAGACACAAATCAGCTATACTCAGACACTACGTACTATTCTTAGACACCAATCAGCTTTACTCAGACACTACGTACTATTCTTTGACATTACCAGCTATACTCAGACACTACGTACTATTCTTTGACATTACCAGCTATACTCAGACACTAGGTACTATTCTTAGACATCACAAGCTATACTCAGACACTACGTACTATTCTTAGACATCACAAGCTTTACTCAGACACCACTTACTTTTCTTAGACATCACCAGCTTTACTCAGACACTACGTTCTATTCTTAGACACAAATCAGCTATACTCAGACACTACGTACTATTCTTAGACATCACAAGCTATACTCAGACACCACTTACTTTTCTTAGACATCACCAGCTTTACTCAGACACTACGTTCTATTCTTAGACACAAATCAGCTATACTCAGACACTACGTACTATTCTAAGACATCACCAGCTAAACTCAGACACTACGTACTATTCTAAGACATCACCAGCTATACTCAGACACTACGTACTATTCTAAGACATCACCAGCTTTACTCAGACACTACGTTCTATTCTTAGACACAAATCAGCTATACTCAGACACTACGTACTATTCTTTGACATTACCAGCTATACTCAGACACTACGTACTATTCTTTGACATTACCAGCTATACTCAGACACTACGTACTTTTCTTAGACATCACAAGCTATACTCAGACACTAGGTACTATTCTTAGACATCACAAGCTATACTCAGACACTAGGTACTATTCTTAGACATCACAAGCTATACTCAGACACTACGTACTATTCTTAAAAACACAAATCAGCTATACTCAGACACTACTTACTATTTTCAAACACCACTTGCTATACTCAGACACCACCAGCTATACTCAGACACTATGTACTATTATCAGACACCACATACTATACTCAAACACCGCCAGTTATACTCAGACACTATGTACTATTATCAGACACCACTTGCTATACTCAGACTCTATGTACTATTATCAGACACCACATACTATACTCAGACACCACTTACTATTCTTAGACACCAATCATCTACACACAGACACTACGTACTATTCTCAAACACCAATTGCTATACTCAGACAACATTAGCTATACTCAGACACTGCGTACGAGTCTCAGACACCACTTGCTTCACCCAGACACTATGTACTATTATAAGACACAACATACTTTACTCAGACACCACCAGCTATACTCAGACACTATGTACTATTATCAGACACAACATACTATTCTCAGACACCGCCAGATATACTGAGACACTATGTACTATTATCAGACACTGCTTACTATACTCAGACAAAATGTGATATTATTAGACACCACATTCTGTACTCAGACACCAAAAGCTATATTCAGACACTATGTACTGTTATCAGACACCGCATACTATACTCAGACACCGCCAGCTATACTTTGACACGACGTACTATTTTAAGACACCACCTGCTATATTAAGACACTACGTACTATTCTCAGACATGCCGTGTACTCCCGGAGCGCCCCAAGCCAGCCGAAGAAAGTAACGACAACGGCTATTGATCCCGCTGTGCACATAAGCGTAGAGGGATCAAAGAAGAAGTCGATGGGGTCGTGGACCTTCTTGTCTTTGATGTACAGAATGTAACCACCAAGCCCCGTGATGCAGAGGCACACGATCTGTAGGGGAAATTTTCAATAGACTTATGGTTTGTAGATGTTGATTATAATGGTGATGCACATGGTGGTGATTGTGCCGATGCTGAATGATAATAATGGTGATCGTGCTGATGTTGACGACGACGCTACGATGATGATGATAATTATTATAGGAAATGATGATGATAAGGATGATAATGATAACGGTGGTGGTAGTGGTGGTGGTGCTGCTGCTGCTGAGGATGATGATAGTAAGGGTGAGGATGATGATGAGGAAATCATCAAGATCAGAACGAGGCGATTACACATGACGAGTAAAAATCGTGTTGAAAACAGAAATTGCGCACGTTTTCTGCTGATGTTGGTGCCGTATATTTGGAAAATATTTAATCATTTCTTAAACAAGTTACCCAATATTTCAAAATGTAAATTGCGAATATTTGAATCACAGGGACATTAAAACGTGGATTTAATTTAAGGGTGTGATCTTGCATACCTTAATCGGATTGAGACACATACATTATTGTTTCCTCCACGTTATCTTGTGGCTCATACAAAAAAAAACTACAAGACAGTTACGTCTACTACAGCAATCTTATGTTGCCGAGCGCACTATGTAATGAACTTAACTATATTATCGATAAGATAAAAAAGATTTATTTTTAAGTTTCATAATTAAAGACGAGATAAAAGAGACATTTCTCTATATCGATTGTTGTTGAATCAAGTAAATGAAGAAAATTGATTGAACATTTCAAAAGCGCAGAATAGAACAGAACAGCCACGCGAGATTACAATATATCTACAGATAAACTTTCGATGAAAAACAACAATTATGTCCGTTTTAAACACAGGGTTTGCTCTAAAAAAACGTTCGTGTAATATAATAGAATTTAATACTTAAACACTCAAAATCTAAGAGTAACCGCACGTTTCCTAAATGCCATTTACACAATGAAACTCAAACGGTATTCAATATCCTTGTATACTTGTTTACATTTTAACTGATTGTAGCTATACATATATTTAGGAGAACGACTCAAGTGGTTGATATGTTCTGTTAGGGCGGTACTTTCTACTCATAAAGTGTCTTTTGAATAAGAGGATGTATTCACTGGTTTCTAAATACTAGCACATAGTCGCGATTTTAAAAATGATCAGTCGAAGGTTTAGTTGGTATAAACATTAAAATGTAAACTAGGAAAGACGTGGTGTGCGAAGGTAAGTAGTAGAAGTAAAATCGCCATAAACAATATCTTACACATGTTTGACCTGCATTGAAATTTATTAAAAACCACTAAGATGTGGGAGAAATTGTATTGCCAGTAGACTCGAATGAATAAAATTCTACTACTGCATTCACCAAATTGACAAGCATTGCGTTTTCAAAACATGTTGAGCGTGAAGCTTATGTATCTCGTAAAGAAATAATTAGCAAGACTAAGTATAACAGTTCCACGCTTAAATCTGCAAGTCAATTATGTGTGCGTTTTGAAGTTTATGAGGCCCTACCGCGTTTTAGACTGTATTATGTGATGATATGGAGTGTTCCACAGTTATCATTACTTTAATAGACTCACGAACGCTGGGACGAATTTCGCATTATATCTGCAATTTCCAGTAATTTTATTTTTACGGAAAGATATTCATTTTGGGTATGGTCTTGTTCTGTGGAGAAAACCTGAGTACCCAGTGGAAACCCACCTGTCCGGTATAACGACCACTTACCAAGCTCACATGCCCCGGGTGCGGGCATTGAAACCGGGTCGCGTAAGTGAGAAGAGCGTAAACCTAACAACCTCCACATTAACCCATTTATGCCTAGTGGACTCCCCGATCCTTCTAAATTGGATCAATTTATTTCCAACATTAGGGATATCTAGTATATATATTTCTATATTAGAATATTTCTTACAGAAATTCATTTAAGCAAACAGCGAAGACCCTGATCTGGGTCTACGCTGTTGGCCTGTGCCTTTTTTGTAGATGCTGGGCATAAATGGGTTAATGGCAGGCGTGTGTGTCCCTTGAAATAAGCAAGAGTAAAACTTGACGGCTGTGTTATTTCATTTGACAATTATTTTCATATTGCTCTCTGTTCACTAGTCTTCTATATTTGATATCATGATATTATCATAATTCGCTTTCATTCCTTAAGTTGACATACCTACGAAATACCATGTTACAAATAGTTTTGTATTGATAAGCAAATATCTTAAATAATTTATTTTGCATAGGCCATCGTTTAAGCACAAAATTGTGCACTTTCTTTGCATGCAATACATACTATTTCACAGGATATCAAGATTAGATAACGGTGAACCTGTCTGGATATAGAGCTTCCGACATTTTCCGGTTTTCTATTAATAACACAGTCGGGCAACAATTTATAACAAACAAGTGATGAGGTCAGATTTTTCGTTTACGACACGGATAAAAGATAAGCGATTAATATAAATGAGCCGAGCTCTGAGAAAAGGGGTTTAATGCACGTGCGTAAAGTGTCATCCAAGGCTAATCAGGGACGAAACTTTTCGCCTAAACTTTTTTTTTTGCTAAGAAGACACTTTCTGTCAACGTAAAATACAATAAAAGCGAAAAGTTTCGACACTTTACGCACATACATTAAACTCCCTTTTCACAGAGGACGGCCCAAATGTTTGATAGAAAACTATTGCGCAATGTAATACGTACAAACCATATCTTGCAATCGCTATGGACACATTACTGTCAAATACATAATTATGTCACATGAAAACAAATATAATATTGTCTGATGTAGTATAATTTATATTCTTACAGGGAACGTGCCGAAATTCATATTAACAAAGAAGAAACTCGTCTATGGGTTATTCTGCAATAATTATGGGCGGAGTTTATATACTGAAAGCACGCTTTGTAACTAAACAAAACATGCCGATACATTTCCACAAGCGTAATAATCCGGTATTTTCTGAATGAAAGTTATCGAGGGCGGAGATCTGATCGACAGAACAGCCGAAAGTTAATTTTATGGGTGGAACTTCTCATAAAATGGTACACAAGAAAAAAAAAAAGACATTGTATAAATCATTAATAAAAAAGTGTTAGAATCGAAATATTCGCACTCGTGATTTAATCCCTACGCATCTAAACGTCCGGCCGTGGGTTATTCGACAACAAACTATAACGTACACGAATTATTACTTAATTAACATACATATTCAACAACCGCATTATAGTGCCGCTGGAAAACATTCCCAGTATGGTTCCGCTTGTGAATAGACTTATTATAGTGTCGCTTGAGAACACACGCGTAATGTATCCGCTTAAAAAACATAGCGCAACTTGATAACAAAGCATTATGGTGCCGTTGAGAACAGACGCATTATGGTTTCGCTTGTTAACAGACGCATTATATATACTACAGGGGCATTATGGTGAAGCTTGAGAACAGACGTATTGTGTCCCCACTTGCTAACAGACGCATTTTAATGCCGCATAAGAACAAAACAATGATCTGTGTTCTTGAAAACAGACGCAGTGTAGTGTCGCATGAGAACACTCGGGATATAGTGCCTTTATAGAACAAACGCATAATAATGTCACTTGAGAACATGCACATTGTGGCACTGCTCTAGAACAGACGCTTCATAGTGCTGCTTGAGAACAGACGCTTTATAGTGTTGCTTGAGAACAGACGCTTTATAGTGCTGCTTGAGAACAGACGCTTTATAGTGCTGCTTGAGAACAGACGCTTTATAGTGTTGCCTGAGAGCAGACTCTTTATAGGGCTGCTTGAGAACAGACGCTTTATAGTGTTGCTTGAGAACAGACGCTTTATAGTGTTGTCTGAGAGCAGACGCTTTATAGTGTTGCTTGAGAACAGACGCTTTATAGTGCTGCTTGAGAACAGACGCTTTATAGTGCTGCTTGAGAACAGACGCTTTATAGGGCTGCTTGAGAACAGACGCTTTATAGTGTTGCCTGAGAGCAGACTCTTTATAGGGCTGCTTGAGAACAGACGCTTTATAGTGTTGCTTGAGAACAGACGCTTTATAGTGTTGTCTGAGAGCAGACGCTTTATAGTGTTGCTTGAGAACAGACGCTTTATAGTGCTGCTTGAGAACAGACGCTTTATAGTGTTGTCTGAGAGCAGACGCTTTATAGTGCTGCTTGAGAACAGACGCTTTATAGTGTTGCTTGAGAGCAGACGCTTTATAGTGTTGCCTGAGAGCAGACTCTTTATAGGGCTGCTTGAGAACAGACGCTTTATAGTGCTGCTTGAGAACAGACGCTTTATAGGGCTGCTTGAGAACAGACGCTTTATAGTGTTGCCTGAGAACAGACTCTTTATAGGGCTGCTTGAGAACAGACGCTTTATAGTGCTGCTTGAGAACAGTGAC